>NC_056577.1:1533559-1650143 GCF_018340385.1 Cyprinus carpio
GTAAAGAGAACCCAAAGAATCACTTGTGGCGAGCTCCCGACATGGCAGTTGGGCGATGGTAAAAAGTTGTAGAAAGTAAAACAACACCACACTAAGCCGCCCTCCCACCATCGATTGACATATAATGGGCAGAAGTGGCCCGATGGATCCTCTCCTCAGTGCAAAGACACCTGAAAAACCCTGAAGGACTCGAGATGGTGAGAAATAAGATCTTGGTCTGATGGACCATATAAAACTTCTGGCCTTATCTAAGCGTATTGTGGAGAAAACCAGGCACTGCTCATCACCTGTCCATACAGTCCCACAGTGAGCATGTTGTGTCAGCATACCCATGCTGTGGGGGTTTCTAATTTTTCCAGCTTGCAGGGACAGGCCGACTGGTTGCAAGCGAGGGACGGATGAATGCGTGCCAAGACGGGAATCCTGACGAAAACCTTCCTCCGAGTGCCTCAGGACCTCAACTGGGCCGAGGTTCACCTTCAACAAGACATGACCCTAAGCACAACAGCTAAAATAACGAAGGATCGGCTCACCACTCCGTGACTGTTCTTGAATGGCCCAGCCAGAGCCCTGACTAAACCCAATTGATCTCTCTGGAAGACCTGAAAATGGCTGTCCACCAACGTTTACCACGCATCCAACCTGACAGAACATGGAGATCTGCAAGGAGGAATGGCGAAGGGGATCCCCAAATCGGTGGAAAAAACTTGTGTGCCATCTTTCCCAAAAAGACTCATGCTGTATAATAAAAAGGGAAAGCTCTACTAAATACTGATCAAGGGCTGAATACTTAGACCATGTGATATTCAGTTTTTCCTTTTTTAATAAATCTGCAAAATGTCACCAATTGGATGTTTTCCTGTCAATTGGGGTGCTGTGTGTACATTAATGAGAAAAAAAGAGAACTTGAATGATTTTAGCAAATGCTGCATATACCAAAGAGTGACAAAATTTAAGGGGTGCTGAATACTTCCGTACCCACTGTTATATAATATATGTGTTTGTTGGTTGTGTTTAAAGAATAAAATTAATTATGGCTTTGAGGAGGATTAACTGATAGGACAGTAAAATTATAACAAATAAATCCACACCAACATAGGGCTCGAATTGCCATCCCTCCGAGTGAAAAAAATGACAAATAATGCTAATAATTCGTACAACAAGTAGAGCAACGCGGTGTGTCATTCATTGAATGAAGCTGTTTTTGAACGAATCATTTGATCCAGTGATTCACGGTCCCTTCACCTTGTTTCCGTTTCTAGTTGAATCAGCCGTTTGAAACAATCTTTTGCAGTGATTCAAATAAACCTTTATATTAAACAGGGTTTGCTGCCACCTTCGGGCCGTTTTTAATTGTCATCTTTATTTATCCATGACGTCCTAAACCAGCCAGTGCCAGCACAAAAACACATGCACAAAATATTGTTTAATTAGCAGTATGACCCAATTCCTCAATTTCAGACCCAGAAGGGAAAAAAAGTCTTAAAATAATAGTTGTTGTTTTATAAGGCTAATTTTTTCATTAGATAAAAAACTTTTTTAGGGACAAATTTGTATTGTTGTAAATAGCTATGGGACAAGTCTGAGAAAATGTCCTGTGGAGCAATATTTCACACACGCTGTGCTGCAGAAGGTGCTGGAGGCATCCTGTGGCCAACCCCAGAAGTCACTCTCAGCTATTCTGCTTACAGTCTCAGCAGTTTTGTCCTCATGGCATTCGGTTTGTCCAAATCTTGGTGTGTGTACAGGGCAGCCTGACTCAGATTCAAGGAGCAAACTCTGTTTTGGGAAGAGGCATTCGTGCTACGACCTGCCATCCAGTAACAAAAAGTTGCTCTATTAATAGCAGGCTGAATGAAGCACTGCAGGGTTGAGATGAAGACCTTGTCTTTAAAGAAAGGTTCAAACCGTAAGGGGAAAGTTCACCTGTTACTTCTAGAGCTGACAGTTTGGAATCTTGGGATGCGTTCTCTTTCATAATATTATAATATTGCATCATTAGGAGGTTGTCCGATACTGCTACGACTTTTGCCATACATTACTAAATGATTTCATGTGTTTCTCCCTCCTGTTCCTTCTTGCAAGTTGACAAAGAGGTCAGTAGACCATGTTTGTTGTGATTTGTCAGGATCTATTAATTTTAAACAAATACATTAAAAAAGTAAAATAAATAGCAACATCTATGGAAGAGCCATGTTTTTTTATTCGTTTCATAATTAAAATTAATTGGGGGGACACGCACAAAGTGCATAGCTATGAATAATAATATGAACATATGAAATATTTGGGGCATAAGTCTAAAAAAAAATTATTACAAACAAAACTTCGCTGCGTATGGCTTAGTAAAATCATAATTAAAAACAAACAAAAAACAAAAACAAACAAACAAACACCCATGTCTGCCAAATAACTTTCATGAGATGCAACTAACATGCAGAAATATGAGAAAAATGGGAGATAAATAAACAGTATAAAAATTTAAAAAGCGAGAGATTGACCCCCAGGCTAGTTTTCGTGTGTTTACATGTCATGTGGTGGCCTCGAAGCTATTTATAAATGTAATAATTCTTAACCAAACAAACAAAGAATCAATTTAAGATTTTTATGTAGTATTATATTCTATTCGAAAATTAAACCTCACGTGTTCACGAATAAGTATTAGGAAGTATTGGCATTCTTATATGGTTCAGATTTGTCCCAAATTCAAACATCATGGTTTATGAATTTAAATGTCTACAGCGTTAGTTTCAACACTCCAATGACCCATGACAAAATTATGTTCCGTTTAAGTGACCTCACCCCCTCATGTCGTTCGGAGGTCTTCACGGGTTGGTGCTACGATCCATGAGGGTGAGGTACTCAATGACATAATTTTCATTTGTTTTTTTTTTTTTTTTTTTTTGTTTTTTTCTGTTTTTTTTTTTATTCTGTTTTTCTTCTTTTTTTTTTCTTTTATTTTTGTTTGTTTTATTTTGTTTTTTTTTTTTGGGTGGAGGGGGGTTTTTTTTTTTTTTTTTTTTTTTGTCTTGTTGGCCCCTTTTGACCTACCGCTTTATAGAGGCCTATTGGTTTGAAACTTATATAAATAATGTTTTAAAATGAATTCACAGGAGAAAGCAAAACAAATCTGAACATTGAATTTTCATTTACCCACATGCTTTTGGAATACGTTTCTCTGACAGAATGGCTTTCTTCATGACTAAAATATGCTACCAAAAACATTTTCACAAGACATTTCCACTGGAGTCGGATATATGAACACTATGATCAATATTTTTCAGGAACACACTTTAGACAACCACGAAAGTGGGTGTGTAAAAAGGAGTTTTTCTCAAGAGCCTGCCAAAAAAGATTGGAAAGTGCCTGTGGAATTTGTAACTGAAGGGAGGAAAACCCTCCTCAATCCCAGAACCCAGTACCACCCCTCCAGTACCATACACAGAAGTAGAGAACTACAAACAACAAGTTCTCCTGAAACTGTGCTTAGAGGCGTGATTTGCACTTGAGAAATCCAGATGTTAATGCCTCTTGGTGGTTCTCTGGCGTGTGGCATGACACTATGGAAAAACACATTACTCAGACAAAAAAAAAAAAAGAAAAGAAAAATTTTTCCAATGAAATAGTATAATCCAGCAGCAGCACCAGTCCGACAGTGTTCCGTGGATCGTCTTGAAAACACTTCCAAACCAAACCCCGAAAGTCTTGAAGAACGAGGTTTCTTCTCCACAGGCTGACAAACAATACAAACTCACTTTTGGTGTTGAAGAATAAGTGGGGGTCAAGCTGGGGTTGCAATGTGATCACTAATGCTCCAATACCACATCAAACAAAAGCAGCAGAAGTAATCACGAAGGCATGAGGCACACGGCAGATTACCAAAGCTGAACTGCAGTTCAGCGTGGACCCGACACGCTTCCAGAACTCACGGGAAACACAGCCATAGGAAACACTCTTTTTTTTTCTTTTATATATGTCTCAAAAAATGTTTAAGATTAATTTGAAAAAATATATGCAAACAAGTTTCAATTGAAGCCAGACAGCAGACACTGAAGAGTAAATGAAAGTCAATGAGAGACTCAACCAGAGTGTTGATCCCTTAACAGCCTGCGCTAGTAGTGACCGGTCTTGAGCAGAGTAGAGGAGAGAGAGCTCTGCTGCCCGTGAAAAGTGAGAGCGAACCCACACTTCGTTTAGCGAGCACAGCTTCTGTTGAGCAGCAGTGGAGTTTACTGGAGTTGAGACTCTACTCTTTCGGGCTGAGCTGTGTTTGAGATACGATACTATGGCTCTTTTTGTGTCACCAACAAATTTGATCACAAAAACGCGGTTTGCAATGGGAAGGCTCTAATGTGACCCTTGACCTCAGCCTTTCTTTGCAATGCTATTTCTTCTGAGGGCCACTTGTGTGCTCCACAATTACATCGAGTCAGAGAAGCGGCAACTTTCGACAGGGGGAGAATAATGGCATGCCTTTGCTAGCAATTTGGAGCCAGTGGGGTACCATGGCAACAGGACTAGCATGCCTTTAGGTTACAACCCCCCCCCCCCTCTGCAAACCCCCCTCCTTCAACCATATCAATAAACGCAGAAGATGAACTGAGCATTTAATGGGGAAGTTTATGAATAAAGACCAGAGATTATCCATTGTAGACTGTGGAGAGCCAGACAGACGAGGCCCTTTGGAACGCAGAGAATGCGTGAGAAAAAATTTGAGTTGAAATCACAAGGGCAAGTAGGACCCGAGAATAACAGACTGGGGTCCTTGTTTCTCGGCTCCCTGCTGCTGGACTGTGGGGTGAATCATACATTCTAGCAGCAAAGCAAAAATAAGGGCACGTGATCCTCAGACAGATGTGGAGCCCCAAGCGAACAGCAAGAGCAATAATCTGTCTTTCATTCTGGAAGATCACAGCTGTGTAGGACACACATCATCTCTTTACTTCTTCTGTCTGGGCCCGTTTCAACGATATGCTAATATAGTTTGCTTTACTGAATGAGCCCACTATCTAGTTGTCTCTATTCTACCATAGAATAGGCTAAATAATACAGTGCCAAGTCTTTCATTGGGGACATCTCCAGCCTCATTATATGCTGCCCCTCGAGACTTTGTTGCCCTGGGGCAAAACACAGTGTACAGAGAAGAACTCATCTTCTGTTCAGATTCCTGAGCTGAACGGTTTTGCTTTTAAACATGACAAAACAACATAAGAATAAGACTTATAAAAAACATGCAGAAAACATTTGGCTCTATGGCAAAATAATCAAAATGTACAATTGCTCTGAGTTACATCTCATAGTCATTTATTTGACAATTTAATAATAATAACAAAAAAGATATGCATCAATAACAACATGATCCAATGACTGCAATGATTAAGTTATATATCATTAAATATTAGTCAACCCCCAGTATCTAATTGAAATTACAGCTTCACATTCTGGCAGCATATTAGTGATCATAAACACAACAGTTGGCATTACACATTTTGCAATATATAGCATATCACACGGACAAAATAAAACCAGACAATTATTTAGTTTGATAAATCAGTGTTTTTTAAAAACATTTCATTTTGCTTGTTTTTATCATATATGTGAATGTATGCCTTTAAAAGAAAAGAACAGTAAGCTGATTGCTCGTCTGTTAATATTAGTCAAAGTGTTGATTTCGTCTTTGTCCTCTCTTCTCATTAAGATACATGTTGACATAGGAAGTCAGCAGGTCATCCATTTTATAGCCCTTATGAACACAGGATAAAATTCTATTATTTTAAGATCTGAAAAAATTATCCTTTAAAATGACAAAAAAAAAATATTTTTATATATATTTATAATCGCACACACACACAAAAAACACACTACTGGTATATTATTATAATTAACAGAATGGATTTCTATTTTAATATAAATGTAATTTATTCCTGTGATGGCAAAACTGAATTTTCAGAAATCGTTCTAACAGGCTGCTTCAATATTGGAAAGGTTTTGCTGCTTAGTATTTTTGTGAAAATTGTGATTTTCTTTTTTTTTTCAGGATTCTTTGATGAAAAAGCAAGTTCAAAAGAACAGCATTTAGTTGAAATAGAATCTTTAAACATCATAAATGTCTTTTTCACTTTGTCACTTTAATGTCTTTACATCAATTTAATGGATCCTTACTGAAAAAAAGTTCTTTTTTTTTCATTGATAATAATTGGCTGCTAAATAGCCAAATCTGTGTCACTTACCAGGGAAGTTTCACACAGGATTTTGTTCCCTCTGACAAGATTCCTACAGTCATATGGAAGTATGTGCTTCCACTGCACCAGTTTTGCAATCTTATTATATGGATGCACTGCCAGAATGTCCTTAAACAGAAGGTGAATTCACTTAGTTTAACAAAATTAAAAGTAGAGACAGAGTTATGATACATGATTCATATTTTAAGTAGATTCAAGCTTACACTCGTCTGAGGTGTTTATATAAAATGTTGTTTAGGGAAATGACATGCTAAGCAGTTAAAATGAGGCAAAAAGAGTTATCGATTGATGATACCTTTGTTTTGGGGTGAATGATAGTGATGCCCTGTTTACTGATGGCAATCCTTACAATGTCAGGGAATTGGGCTCTGATGTTTGCTGTAAAATCAAGATTCATCTTATACACTGTTTTTAAGTGATGTTTGAAAATTCTTATTGTGCTACAGACTCAAATTGCTTACTTTCACATCAAAAAAGGCACAGCCAAATGTGGGCCATTTATAGATAATCTTTAAAAAGCCAATCATTGCCTGCTCCACAGTCGTGCCTGTTTGCTTGTTGTACTCAGCAAAAATGTGCTGTTGAAAAATGGTTATGTACAAGACACACTTTAGAAGCACAATATTTCGTACACACTGCACACAAATGCACAGAATTGCAGGGTACTGAAACAGACCTTTTTCCATTCATCAGCAGACATGGCTTTAAGCTGGTCATTAGGCACCAGGTCTTTCAGCATCCTAGGAATCATGGGAAACTGACTTTTATCATTGTCCACTTTCACTCTGAATAATAGAGCGCCGAGCATCACCATTTCTTCTTTGGTACAACGATGATAACCTCTTAAGTACTTGGGCAACTCCTAGACAGTGTAAGAAATATGGAAAATTACCATATAAAGTTCCTCAATGCTTACAAGGAAGCTATTTTGAAAATTTTACAAATATTTTTAAGAACATGGCACAGATTGCCAGTTACCTGTGGGTAATGGAAGATGAGATCCGCCTCCACATCTCTACCAGGGACAATGCTGAACCATAGCTTTCTCATAAAGTAAACTGTGTAAGACACATTCACTGGACTGCCTGCTGTTTAAAACAGTATAAGCATTAGCAGTTGTTTTGAATTTGACTAATGTAATTTGCCACGAAAATGACTGAAAAGGCATGCCAGGCCATTAGTAAAAGAAAAGAAACAATATGAACCTTCGCACATACTTATAAACTGAACATGTAATATGCATGCACATGATGCCACCATTTTCACAAATTTCCATTTTGGTAGTTTACCCGCGGTGATGATAAAGGGTGTAGTTTTCAAAAACAAAAGTTTCAGGCCCCAAAAATGCCATTGTTGTGTAAATGAAAGTTCAAAAAGCAGTTTTTAGTTGAAAATTGTGTCGTGTAAACACCCCTTTAATCGGTGAAAACCTAATAAATTTTTTCACCAAAATTGAAACAGATTTACCCCTGATTCACTCTCTTTGCTCTCCTGGACCAGTCAGTAATCTGTCTCAGAATGTCAAAGATGTAGTCAGTTTCATTCAGACTCAGAACCTGACAGAAAGAAAATCCTAGATTAGCATACTGACAAAGGCTTTGTAAAAAATGCAGCTGTAAATTAGTGAAAGGACATGACAAAGGACCATTTGCAGAGCTGTAACAAACTGTAGACACACCGTGGAGGCAATAAAGATATTTAACAATATATTATTTCTTAAATAGTCACTTCTTAAACTATTGGTTTAAGATCCCTGAATACTGCCATGGTAGCGTATTCATGGTATGCGTACAAACCTTATCAGGAGTTTTCACGAGAGAGGCTGAAACCGTCAGCTGAGGACAACATGAGTTTATTAGCAATGGTCTGGACCAGGTCTTTTATCTTGGTGTTGGTTGTCACCTCAAAAATCTGTCCAGTTGTGTGAGAAAAAAGAACACTGGATTGACATTCCATGAGAAAATGCATGATTTACATTGGCAGCAAAATGACTGTAGATTTCATGTTCATTTAGCTGCATTTCGAACATTTAAAGTATTATTGATGTGCAAACCACTAGTGTATTGCTCCAAAAAAACAACAACAGCAACAATAAAACAATAAATAAATACATAAAAAAGAAAAAAAAAATTTATGGCCCACTGGTCCGGGGTAAATAAATAGGGGTCTTAGGCCATTTGACAGAATGGTTAGTTGCCATTCTGGGTGTGTGCTGCGTTACCACTGAAAATGTTGCATTTATTAATTTTGTACAGTGGGTATAGAAAAGAATCACCCCCTTTAATATAATCACATTTGTTGCTTTGTAGTCTGAAATGAAGACGGACAGATTTTTTGTTTAATCCAGCTGTATTTACTTACAACTTATAACATCCATGTGAAAGATAAAACACCAACACAAGAACAACAACAAAAAATGAATCACTGAGTTTGAGAAGAAAGATCACTCCCTTGGGTCAGTATTGTGTTGAACCAATTTTTGCTTTAATTACAGCCTTCAGTCTGTTGGGTTTGTCTCTACTAACTTTGCATATTTGCCCACTCTAGTGTTTTTCAATGGGTTTAAGTCTGGGCTCTGACTAGGGCATGCAAGGACACTCAGCTTTTTCTCCTTCAACCACTGTGTGATCTGTTTTGCTGTGTGCTTTGGGTTATTTTCAACCTTCTTCCCATTGACAACTTTCTGGCAGAGGGCGGATTTTCCTCAAGAATTTGAAGGTATTTTGCTCAATCAATTTTTCCTTCTATCCTGACAAGTGCTCCAGTCCCTGCTGCAGAGAAACATCCCAATAACAGGATCTTACCACCTCCATGCTTTACTGTAGGAAGGGAGTTATTTGGATGGTGAGTTGTACTGGATTTCCACCAGTCCTATCGTTTGGTGTTGAGGCCAAATAATTCAATTTTAGTCTCATCTGCTTCAGATTCTTCAAGGTGTGTTTTGGCAAAGCTGAGTCTGACTGCATGTGGCATTTCTTGAAGAGTGGCTTTTTTTCTTGCAACCCTCCCATACAAGCCACATTTGTGGAGAATTTGTATATTGTTTTCACATGAACACAATGACCAATCTTTGTCATAAATTCCTGCAGCTGCTTCAGAGTTGCTGTAGGCCTCTTGGTCGCCTCTCTGACCAGTTTCCTCCTGGCGCTTTCATCCAGTTTGGAGCAACCTCCTGATCCAGGGAGGGTCTGTGTTGTACCAAATACTTTCCACTTATTAATAATAGCGTTCACTGTGCTTCTAGGCAATGTTAAAACCTTCTATTTTTTTTTGGTATCCATCTCCTGCCTGTCCACAACTTTATCCGGGGGATCTTTTGACAGTGACTTGCCACCCATACAGTAGTTGATTGTTTACTTCAGTTGCACTATCAAGGACTGAAATGCTCCAGGAAAGCTCTTTTCATGCCAAACTAATCAAAATGACCACAGCTGATCACAGTTCAAAAGTCAGATGGCTTTGTGTTTCATTAAGAAGTTGATTAGCTACACCTGATTGAGTTTACAAATCATTTTTAGGAGGGGGTTATCCTTTTCCAACTCAGTTTCTCTGATTCAGAGAATACAGCTGGATAAAACATAATTGTGTCTGGCTGCAAAGCAATAAAATGTGAATATTTTAAGGGGGTGGGGGGGGGGGGTTTTCTTTTCTATACCCAGTGTACATCTACTTTGTATGACTTGCAAACCAAAATGTTGGGTTTTGGTGATGTATTCCGCATTGCTGTCACCAAAATAATGTTATCTCTAGCTGGTATATGTAGTTCTTTGTTTGAAATTACAAAAATGTCTTGAAAACATCAGTCAGCATGGATTAAAACTACAAAGGAATCAGTAGTGTTTACATTCTATGCCACTGTTTTAAAAGTGTCATAATTTCGAGCTTTTAATATAATAATATAAAAATGCATTGCTGGTGGGGCCAAATTTCTGTTTTAAAAAATAGTGACTAACTCGGGAGCAGGAAAAAAAATGTTGCTCCATGTACTGTGTTGAATTACCTCTTGAGTGTCATTGGGGAAGAAAATTTTGTGGAAGATCTGGGTGCTGTTCTGCTGAATTGCATCAACCTCTACTTGGTGAGGTGGAAGCTTTCTAGGCTCCATTCTAACATAGAAACAATGATAAATGTCATCTTATTATGCACAGTAAACATGTGGCTGTTATTCTATCACGCCAAATCACCAATGTAGTTCTAATGATCTGTGACCCAGCTTTGAGGACTCAGCTCAACTATTGGGCTACAGAAGTGTTTCCAAAATGTGAAAGCCTTTGAACAGTTGTTACAGCAGATGAAGCTGCTGTAAATACTGTACTATCCTATCACTCAGTGCTAACACTTTCCTGGCATTTGACCCAGTCTGGCAAAGTTTAGTGTGCTAAAAGGAGAGGAGTTGCTAACAGTGTGCAACAGTGTGTAACTTTAAAAACCTGAATTACTAAATAATAATTTTTGATTAACTGATATTAAATATTAAAGCATCTTTTATCAAGTGGCCACCATATGCCAAGTTGTTTTAAACATTTAAATAAGCCAAACTTTGTTTCAACATGCTAAACTGTTAGCATCAGCTAATAGGGTGTTTATCTGGTCATGCTTTACAGGAAATCAGTCCAGTAATGTAGCACACATGCTGTTTGAGATAAGCTCCAATAGGTTATGGCTCTCAGGTAAGCCTGCCAAAGTTCAAAGAGTAAAAAAATATACAAGCTTTATTTCTCATAAGGTTCTAATCAGAGTTTAACCGTGACTTAAACATTAGCTTTTAGTGCTGCTATAACTGAACTCACATGATAGGAAAGCTTAGGAATGTATGATCGATTCATTTAAACTTTAAGTCTGTTCATTCATTGCATTTCCTCCTGTTCTTACACCCCATAAAGCAATGTGATCTCACTTGTAATGATAACAGTTTGGGTTGAAATAAAATGTTTGAACATATGTCTAGAAATGCTGGCCATACCTCCGAGCCGCTTGCATTCTCTGGAGGCAGTCTGTGGCCAATGGCTCTCGTTTGCGTGTCTCAATGAAACGCTGAGCGTGTTTCACCAAAGAGTTACTAGGAGGGAAGAGACCACAACAAAGCCACAACAGCTGCCAGCCCTGTTCCACACTGTACCTGATTGAGAAAGAACATTTTATAAATGTTAACTTACCAGTTATTTATTTATTATACATTAATGCATGTATAAACATAGAGGTAAAATGCGGGAAACAATGAATCAGTTCAATGAACCTGCTGCTTGCTGATTCTCATGCACAGCAGACAGAGAAAATGCTGCATTGAATCAATTATTTGCCTTATTAATTCTATGCAAGCGCAGTCAGCAGTCTCCTAGGTTTTACAAGGTATTATGGTTTCTAACACGAAAGTTTACAATATTTTTTTTTTTTTTTTTTTTTTTTCTGAAATGCCCTTTGCTTATTTAATTTCAAAGTGATAAAACATATTGGCACCTGAAAATGTGAATTATGAATGTTTGGTCCTGCATTGAAAAGAACATTTAGAGATTTCTTGGAACTATATATCAGTGTTCTAAAGCTTCTAGATCTGAAGCCATCTAAACTGAAAATACTGGCAACAGTAAAGCATTACTAGGAAAGATTGTTGAGGTATGAAAAACAAAACAAGTAAAACACATATTAGGTGATCAGACACCACTCTAATATATACTTCAAATTTAATTCCTAAACTCTAAATGATTGAGCTTAAAAAAGAAGCCAATTAAAGCAAAAGAACGCTGATGGATAAAGAAGTTAAAGGTTGCATAGTTTCCCCTCACCGACCGTTATAAAGGGCAGTTGACTTTGGTGCAACTACAATCCCAAAAGGAAAATTGTACAGAACTCTTGTGAAACTGTCTCTGCCACATCTCTGTACCAAGTTCACAAGTGATTACGACTTCAACAGACATGCCTCTTTTTTCATTTATTGATTCCATGTACATTACTATTCAAAAGTTTGGGGTCAGTAAGATTTTTTTAAATTAATACTTTTATTCAACAACAATGCAATAAATTGATCAAACGTGACAGCAAAGACTTTTTATATTAATTAAAATATCTATAAAACACATCTTATTTAGTATATAATGTTAATGTAATAAAAGATTACTATTTCAAATAAATTATGTTCTTTTGATCTTCCAATTCATCAAAAGAATCCTGAAAAAAGTCTATAATAAGAAGAAATAAGAAATGTTTCTTGAGATTTCTGATAGATCTGATAGACAGGAATAGATTCAATTGTTTTAATTATTTTTATTAAATTAGAAAACCATTATTTTAAATAGTAATATTGTACAATATTACTGTTTTTACTGATTTTTTTTATTGAATAAATTTAAATCTTGGTGAGCATAACTTTTTCAAAAACATTCAAACTTTTGTGGTAGTGTGCATTCAAGAGCTTTGAATCTGAGCATGTAGTTTCTGTTTACCGGTTGTTATTGCTGGTCATTTGTTTCATGATCTGGCAGTAGATCTCATCTCTGAGCTCTTCGTTTTCTGCAGGTGGGCCAAAGATCTGGTCTGTGAGTTCCAGGGGGCTCTGGACCTGTCTAGTGGGGTAGTCACCCATATACTTCAGAATAGGTGCACAACATTTAGTCAAGGAATCAGCACTTTTCTTGGTCGTATCCTACCTGGATAAACAGGTTAGCTGGTAAGTCTCATTTGTGGATCATTGCTTATGCAACCCTAAATCAAACTACAACAGCTGCCATGTTCTACAGCTTTATGCATCACTACTTTTAGATATGTATTAATGAAAATGTGAAAGTGACGTGACATACAGTCAAGTATGGTGACCCATACTCAGAATTCGTGCTCTGCATTTAACCCATCCAAAGTGCACACACACAGCAGTGAACACACATCTGGAGAAGTGGGCAGCCATTTATGCAGCGGCGCCCGGGGAGCAGTTGAGGGTTTGGTGCCTTGGTCAAGTCGTGGTATTGCCGGCCCGAGACTCGAACCCACAACCTTAGGGTTAGGAGTCAAACTCTCTAACCACTAGGCCACGACTTCCCCATTAGGTATATATAAGAGGTCAGCTGCTACTGTGGCAATAAGCAATGGTCAAAGATATGATTGCAATAAATGATGACTTAAATGTGTGTGGTAAAGGATATCAGTGAAGGCCTGGCAGGCTAGTGGGCTTAAATCTGGATTGCCCACCAGTCTCTTCAGCAGGGGCTGTCTGATTGGTTTCTCTGGAGTTGGCCCACAGCCTCTCAGGTGCTGCATTCTTAGAGATCACCTGTCTGTTCACATCTTTGATGGGCTGCCTGTGACGATGACAAAAACAACAGGTCATTCATGTTTGCTACTGAAACACTTCAGAATGTAGCATGTTTTACATAAAAGGAATGATAATGTTGTCAAACAGTTGCTGCAAGTACCTGAAATATTCAGCGGAGAAATATTTTAGAGTTGAAGGAGCCACTCTTTCATTGATGGTTCCTTTTACAGTGTTGTCTATGATGGTCTTCCTTTGATCTGGGGACAAGCTGATCAGGCTCTAAAAAAACAGAGCAAAAGTCAGAATGCATTAGCTTATTATCTTTTTCAAAGCAAACACAACTATACACAAATATTCCACAAGCATACAGATCTTAAGAACTTTTAAACTCCACAGGAAAAAAACATTCAAGTTCTCACCAGGACTTCATTTGTCGGTTTCGAAAGAGTTGGAAGAATCAAGACAGCGTCTGCAGGGACTGCGCCGATTTCTCCTGTCCGTTCATTCTTACCCTTCAACCAGCCGCGGGCAACAGAAAACTCATCATCTTTAATGAGGAAGATGAGCTCTGCCTTCTTAAAGCTGAGAAATGTTCGATCATCTTGAAAAACATCCAAACCATTTTTCATTAGACAAAAACAAGTCAAATCATAGACCAAAAAAAAAAGAATGCAGCTTATTTCCTCCACTGACCTTGTCTGTTAACCTCCTGCAGGGCCACAGCATACTGTGAACGTTGTATCAGGCCTGCCAGGAACATGGCTACCAGATCTGAGATGTCAGTGGCCATGACTGCATTCAGTGTGAAGTCTCCTTTCAGAGTCAGCAAACACACACACTTCCTATCTCTGGAGGAGACGACGCAGGGAGAATTCAGAGAATTTACATATTTTGGGAAGGTATCACTCATATTTATTTAATTCAAACCTATAATTGTGAATGACAAGACAACATGATACAAGGCCGTCAAACACCCCACCTGATAGTGTTGACCCCCGGTGAGCTCTGGGTAAGACAGCACCAGGAGATTCTTTTCTCGTTCATCTAGGAATGTTATTCCTGTCGAATTTATGGCACAGAATAAACTTGCTCTTTGGTAGAGGAGGACCTGAATATTGAAATGACACAAATTTAATCTCCTTTTTCAACTTATACAAACGTTTAATGCTCATATTCTTGTGCAAAAGTTGTGGAAATGATAGAATTTGCAATGTCCCAGTACCATTAAGAAAAATGGGGTTGGTAAGAAGTCTGTTATTCTCATCAAGGCTGCATTTAATATTTGATCAAAAATACAGTAAAAACAGAAGTAGTGTGAAATATTAGTACAATTTACAATATCTGCTTTATATTTCTCCAGTCTTTAGCATCACAGAATACTTCCGAAATCTAATATGCTGATTTGCTGCTCAAGAAACATTTATTATTATTAAATGCTGAAAACAGGTGCACTGCCTAAAATGCCTTTTTTCAGGATTCTTTGATAAATAGAAAGTAAAACAACAACAACAGCAACAGCATTTATTTTAAATAGGAAACGGTTGTAACATTATAAATATCTTTTCTGTCACTTTTGATAGTTAAAAGTATTTAAAACTACTACTGCCCCCAGTCTTTTGAACGGTAGTGAACATAATACGTATCTTAGTATACAATGCATACCGGATAACTTGGCAACTTCAAAAAACTTGGAGAATAACATGGACCACTTTTGACGAGCATAGTCAACCAACTCGGCTTTCACTTTATCAGACTTGGTCCGAGAGTTTATTAATGGGCCCTAACAAAAAGAGACAAATGCTTTTAAAAAATGTTGTGGCTTTCAACCAGGTGGACAGCTTTATTACGTTTATTTTAACTTAAGCAATAACAGAAACATCTGCACCTGTGCATGTGCTGTGTTGACCATCTGGATCCACTTTTCTTCTTCTGACTTGGCCTCCAGTAGTTTGGAGTTAATGCACTCCTTAATTACAGTCCTAGTATTCTCCATACTCATGTCTGATCCAAACTGCACATAGAAGTGCTTTGCTACAAGCGCAACATAGTCTTCCTCCTGATACAAACACAAAGGTGATGTGTCTCATTGAATGAATGACATGATGTGGTCCCGTAATGGGATGAGATCACATGATTAGCAAAAAAAAATACTAATTTTATGTCATTAACCCATTTTATCGGACACTCTCGCCCACTGGATAAAGCAATCATGGCTGATTATGAATAAAACCATTCTACAATGGCATTGGTAACAGGAAACTATTGAATTTGCGTTGATGCTGAATCCACGCTTCTAGAAAGTCCAAGTCCATGATGACTGCCGTTTTATTCAGCACAACATAAAATCCCTGAATGCACTCTTGAGTCAATGAATCTATAGAAGTCAATGGGGCCTGAAACCAAGTCTGGTTACTAACATTCTTCAAAATATCTTCTTTTGTGTTCCGTAGAAGAAAGTAAGGCAGTTTTGGAATGACATAAGGGGGAGTAAATGAATTTCCATTTTGAGTCAACTTTCAGGTAAAAATAAGTCACTGCAACACCAATTTGCTATTTAAAGAATTCTAATATTCATTTATGACACTAAATAATGGATATAAACACAACTGATTGTAAAAATGGTCTCAAGCGCACCTTCTCACACTGGTATTCCCCAGTTTTCAGGCCTCTGATGACCTGTCTGTAGATGAGGTCTGTGCTGACGTTATCCTGGTTGCAGTCATGCCAAGGTGCAAAGATTTCTTTACGGAAGTAGAGACGCCAAGGGGCATGTTGCTCCTGCCCACCCTTCTTTTTCACTTCCTGCTCGCACTGAGAGATGGAATCCATCACATGCTCACGGCCACTACCTAGGGACCACACCTAAAAAGAGGGAGCACGACACCATGCCTTAAATTAGTAATAATACTGAAAATCTGACTTGGACTCTTCATCCAGTGCGAGGGTTTCATACCTTTTCATATAAAGCTATGTAAAGCGAGAAGCCAAATGTGTCCTGAAGTTTGACTTTCTGTGAGAGCATTTGGCAGACCTCTTTAGATGTGGAGGCAGAATCGACAGGCATACTGATATTCCTGCCATCCATCATAGTCACTGAGATGACCATGGGTTTCTTGGATTTGGTGGCCTGTAATTAAACAATGAGAGCATGAATTATAGTTGCAAACCTATGGTAGACTTTTGTTACATTTTGCATATATGTACAGGTTGTTCAGTCCAGAAACACTGTATTTGTGAATGTGGCATAATTGTCTTCACCTGGAGCTCTAGCCAGCTGGGAGGCTCTCCACGCACTCCATTGGCAACAGTGCGTCTCAGTCGGTCGGCGCAGTAAGGCGCGTATCCCACAGGACCAAAACGGAGAAAACTTTGCAGGTACTGTAAGGAGGAGAACGGATGAGACAACACGTTCAGGACTACACAATACTGAGACCATTTCAAATGTATTACTCCATAAAAAAAAGTGTGAAATCATGCATCAAAGAGTTTAATAAGGAAGACTGTCGGTTATTCACCTTGATGAAGCGCTCAGTAGGAGGAAAGATCCCCAAACAGATGGACAGGAGGATCCAGCCACGGAAGAAGCTACCACCCGCGGTTTGAGTTTTCCTGGAGCTGCTTACAGATCTGGCAGTAGATTTCATCCCTAACAATAAAAGATATTAAGGACTTAGAAGCAGAAACGTCTTACCACTAAGCAATAGATTACTTATGGTTTTAAATAACAACCTGAGGTCACGTCTGACAATGGCATATCCAACAATGATATGCAACTTTTCAAGAGATGTCATTGGCCGGTCTAGGGTGAGTCCATCTGTGTTCATTTCATCTTCTTCACTAATGGTTTGCACAGTGGGGTGGTTTTGGAAACTTCAGACCCATCCTCTGCCTTTACATGAACAGTTAATGGGTAAAGATCATAAATCATTTATCTGTTTGTTGCATTTAAGAATGACTGTGTGCTGTAATAATACAGTAATGCATTAGCTTTAAATAGTTGTTTTAAAGTTGCTTTTATTTGAACAAATAAGAGTGAACATGTGAAAGGTTCTTAGAAATGTACGCTTTGTATTCATGTTGGTTTCATATGGTTCTGAAAAACTTTCTTCCATTTTCAAGAATAGCTTCAATATTCTCAATACTCTAAAAATGTGGTTTAAAAATCAAGTAAAAATAAAATTTTGTGTGAACGTGTGTGTATCTTAATCATAATTTTGCTAAAACTTTTATATTTGTATGACTATTTTCAAGATAAAAAAAAATAAAAATTATCAACTGATATAAATTCCTGACTTTTGACATTTTACAACCTGAACTAATCTAGTCTTAAACAGGTCAAATTTTTAGATATTTTATAAGACTAAATGACCTTAAGAAAAAGTCTAAATTAATCATTTATTTAAATATATCTATATATATATATATATATATATATATATATATATATATATATAATATATATATATATATATTACTTGGCCTATCTACTCATTTAAATAAATCAAAATTAACGGAAAATAAATAGAGTGTCACATCAGTGCCCAGTTTGCAACATTTGTATGTCTCACCTCTTCTGTTATAACAGATGGTTTCCTACTGGTTCTTCTGTTTGATGGAAGCCCCTCAGGAGCAGTGGAGGTCCTTCTGTTTCGGGGACATTATATCAGTGAAAGTTGAAGTCTTTCTGTTTCTGGGACCCTGCTCTGGTATGGCAGATAGTTTGCGGCTTGAAAGACCATCATCTTGAACCGATCTTCTGTTCCGGGCCAGGATGTCTGTAAAAGTTGAAGATTTTCTGTTGCGGGAAGCCTCTTCTGGAACTGAACTGAGTTTCCTGTTTGGAGTGTTTCTAACATTTCTCATCCTCTGAAAATAATGAGACATCAAAACATTCAGAAGTGTATTCCAAGAAGAGATTTTTTTTTTCTCAAGTTATAACCTTACTAAATGACCTGTATTACTGGTCTTAGCTTACAGTGTGTCCAAGCTGGTTTTTAGTTAGCCTGCCAGCTAGTCTGACCCGCAGTTTTTTTTTCAGTGGCAAACATGTAATGAAAATGAGTTTCCTCACCTGGTCCAGGCCCACCATATGGCTGAGGCGTCTATCCTGTCTGGAGGCCACATCCTTCTGAAGAGAGCGTTCAGCAAAGGCTGGTCCACTTCTCAAGACCCCCTGAGCCTTTGGTTCAGGAAGATCCCCCATAAATCTTAAGATCATCCACCAAACTGTTAGTGAAGCCTACGGAGAAGAAGAAAAGAGCAGTAGTAAGCTCTTATACTCAATGTGACACAGCAGCTTAACAGAAATTGTGCTGTGGAGAAAAGAACATCATAAATCAACCAAAAACAGGTCAAAGTCAACGGTGGCTTTACCTGGACGTCATTCTCGTCCTCATGGTAGAGCAGAGGCTGATGTAGTCTCTGGCGAATGTGTGTGGGTGTGGCAGCACCCTGGAAGTACATGGAAGCAAACTTGGAGAATGAGTACTCATCCAAATCATCATAGTCTTCCTCCGGAATCGCCATCATTGGAGCATCATCCAGATCCACCTCTTCAAGTACTGCTCGCTTTCCCCACATCTCCAAGTCCTAAACACACAAAAATTTGTTGTTTTTATTGTTATTGTTATCCAAACATTAACATTATGCTTTTTTGAGAAGTTTGATGTCTCACCTCAAAGCCCACAGGTGCCTGGCCCTCCTGTCCGCCAACCATGCTAGGCAAAAAGCCAAAGATATCATCCACCATTTCCTGGTCTGTGATGGATTCCAACTGTTCAGCCGCCCCTCTCTTTGTTTTTTCTGCCGCCAGAATTTCGTCAAGCCCTCCTTTGTCTCTCTAGAGCAGCAAGTTCTTCTGCTCTACGGTCCTGAAGTGAGAGGAAAGCCTGCAAACCATGGAGACAGCAACAGATGAAGAAGACATCTAGCTTGGGATATTTAGCAAACTGTCATCTAAACATGGTGATTCTATCCATCAGAAAATGTCCTACTCTCTCTCTTCTTCTTTTTGTAGGGCAGCTTTTCTGGCTAGAGTTCCTCTGGTGTAAGCCTGCAGGAGGATCACTGCCGCTCTCTTTCGTTTCCACTCCTTCCTTGCCAGGCAGCCACGAGTCTGAGCCTGAAGCAGAACGGTTGCTTGTCGCTTCTGTTTAAACTGCCAGGCCAACTGACGAGAGCGTACTTGAGCTCGCAGACGGGCAAAACCCAACTGGACCTGCAGAAAGACACAAAGTGACACATGTACAAGCAAAGACTTGCATCTTTTAGACCAGTCTGGAGTAAGAGGACAACTTACCACTCTGTAAAGTTTTCTGACTTTGTGTCCACGCCAGGTTTTCTGTATGGTCACAGCTGCTCTTTTCTCTTTCTCAGGAACGCTTTCCTGCAAAGTAAGCAAAATGGCTTCTGGTAAACCAGTGTTTGAACATTTTCTCTACACACTTAGGAGATTATCCTCAGTCTTTTACCTGTGTTTATAACCTCTCAGGACTTTCTGAATAAGAAGTGCCTTCTTGTTGAGAGCCTTGTCTCGTGCCAGTTCCAAAACAGTATCATGGAAATCCTGATGCAGATAAGTATCACATTTGAACCGATCTATTTGAAAAATGCTGTAAAGGTACCTGAAAAATTCACTCCAGTACCTTCAAGAACACTTTAGTCTTGCCGATCTTCCAGTCCTCTTCAGTCAGAACGTTCTCACAGATGCTTTTCGGAGCATTTCTTGGCACTCTCCTTTAATATTACAGTGTAATATTAATATTAAAGGTGCAATAATGCAAAAAATACTTATTTTTTACTCATCATCTCCAAAATTAGTGAAACAAGACCGATTTACTTAAGCAGCAATGCTTTCAAGACATTTAAGATTATTTTTAAAGAACATATATTTAATATTCTTTAATAGAAATGTATTTTGTGTCCTAATGTTAGCAGATGCCAACAAGGCAGAAGGGCAAACTGCATTCTCTGATTTGTCAAAAAGGATGGGAAACTGGGTTTCCAAAGAAGATGGGTTTTGGTGGCCACTGATGTGGCTGGTCTAATTCAGTGACTAACTGTCTCACAAGTTAGCAAAACAGCTAAAATCACTTATAGAACCTTCAAAACCTGTTCCAATGTAAACTACAGAAACCACGGCAACACAACACCGAATTTGCATATCTTCATAATTGAAAGCATCTCTCACAGTTTTGGGGTCACAAACACTGGACTTGAGCAGCACACGGTAGCGCTCTAGAAACTCTAGAAACTCATCAAACGTGTGACGAATGGGATAGCCGGCCTTCCTGATGCGGATAGTCTCCATCATTCCAGAGTAACGAAGTTGACGGATGCACAGTTCCCTGTCAAAGAGCTGAAACAAAGATGGGAAAGTGGGTTACTGAAAGAAAAGTGAGGCAATGGACGGAGAAAATGAACTGAACCTACCATAGGCTTCTTGAAGTCATTGGGTTTAATACAGCGAATGAAGAAAGGCTGACAGGCAGTTAGAGTCTTCATTAAAGAGTCCAGAGACTGCCGAAAACTGACCAGATAATGTAGGCACACGCTTCTTTGACTCTGCTGTTTGCTAAAGGAGTTGCAAATAAAAGGTAAGGCAAATTAAAAATTATTTTATCATGGTAAATCAACAGAAGAGTGGAAGCTGTTAATGCCAGTGTACAACACATGTTTGTACCCTATTCGCCTTTAGCTGGTGTTAACATACCCGCAGTGAGTTCTTTGGGGTGAAGATAGCGTGGTTGGAACTAGTTTTTGCCTCTGCGGTGCTGAGCTCATTGTGGAATATTTGTTTCAGTAGCTTATTGGATGATGTTTGCATCAGCTGGATGACATCACTGCTCAGAGCATCTCTGTTCTTCTCAAGGAAACCTATATGCACAGTAAATTTCATAAAACATTTTGGATGTTTAGCTAAAAACGAATGTGAAAGTACGTTGTGATGAGCCTGTATTACCTTTGGTGTCATAGTAGACAACTCCAGCGAAATGTCGGATTCCAAACTGTGTGTCGTGATTATTTTTGGGGGGCATGTAGATGTCCCCCTTCCCATGAAGCTGATTCATTTTGTTAAGCATGGTAGCATCTGTGCCCTAGAAAAAAATTACAATTGTTCATAACTGTATATAAATATTGAAATACAGGATAACTACTTGACTTCTAGATTGTAATTACAGATATACGGACACATCGCATGATTATCAATTATTAAAGGAAAGCCTATATTGAAAATAAAAGCAAATATATTTTATAACCTTAGGGAAGAGACTCTCTTCATCAATAAGAGCGAGAATGTTGAGAGGCTTTATTGCCAGCACATCAAGCGTACGTTGGTTGTCGTTAAATTCAATGCTCTTCCAGATGATGTCTTCACGGGCATATTCCTGTTGTTCAAGCTTGAAGAACACGTGCTTCACAAAGACTGCTGAAGCTGCTCATTGGCACAGTTGATGCAGAGCTGTTCAAAGCTACAGGAATCACATACAAGATTACGATAGATCATGTAGTTCCAAACCCTGTGACCTTTCGAAGAATATCCTTGTTTCCATTTCCATATGATGAAAGTGAATATAAAAGTGGAGTCTTGTGCTACATTAATATATTTTCATTGAAACTCAAATTTGTTGATTTTACAGCCCTAAAATCAATTGGTTGGTCATCAATAGCATCAAACGTCATTGATTCTTATGTGTCTTGCTTTGTGACCAGCTGTCACTAACATTTCAAACTTCCGTGTGACACATGTAATTGGGTAATATTTACCATGAGATCTAAGTAAGGGGGAGTAAGTTTTTCAGAGAACACCACTTCTTCACTTCTTCACATCACTTTCATATGACAAACAGGAGACTTTTAACCACTTTTTTTATTCATTCATTTTCATTAAAAGGAAAAGAGCAGGTTAGATATTGTTAAAAAATCCAATTTCTGTGTTCCACAGAAGACAGAAAGCCATAACGGTTTTGTAATGACATGAAAGACGACATGAATATATTTATATTACAAACCTGTTGCTTTTGAAGTTTTCAAAAGCCGAAAATTTGTCCAACAAACCATCGAAAGTCGGACATGTTTGGGGTCATCAGGAGGAGGTTTGTAAACGTCACTGTTGATTTTCTCCACACATCCACACAAACAGCCTTCCATAGATGGCCTGCACACAGAAAGAAGATGAGAACTCTATATTGGAGTACATTAGATCTAATATAAAACAGTGATTGAAACTACATTTAAGTGCACGACCTTTACAAAGGCGTCTCTGCCATCCACTGCTTGTGCTGAGGTCAGAGGTTTAGACACACCCTCTCCCCTGTTGGTCCTCAAAGAGCGTTGTGTCAAAGCTCCACATCCAGGGCATTTGGGGCCACCTAAAAATAAATGAAATTAAATCAGATCTATGCTCGACAGACAAAATTGGTTTTTGAACATAAGGGTTGTTTTTTTCTAATTACCTCTAATAACTGTGGACGGCCATTTTGAAATGCGTAAGGAGGAGAGAATATCGCAGCCTTCAAGGTTGTTCTTAATGGTTTCTTAAATATGAAAAATGTGAAATAAACGCTTAAATACGAAGGGTTTTCCTTTTGGTTCCAGTTGATGGTCTCTACTACTACTCACCTTCAAAGTCTACATTCCCCAGGTGTAGGATGGCAGCCAGAAGCTTGTTAATTTCCCCACGTGTCATTTTCTGTGAATTGTCAGGATCTTTCATTGCTGAACCGGGAAAGCTGGCGTATTCTTTTATGTCATCCCGTCCTTCGCAAGTAGTGCCTGACCCTATAATACAACATAATTATATTTAAAGTAACGATGATTAGTAGGAAAGTTTACCCAATTTTTTTTAAACGTTTCATCAGCAGTCATCCTCATGTTGTTCCAAATCTGTACATGTACAGTATGACTTTCTTGTAAGGAACACAAAAGCGCTTTATGTTCTTTTTTGTTGCTCAGGAAGAAATTCTTATGATAATTTAAATAACATTAACAAAGTCACTTTATCCTACCGGTGTCCATTCTCATTCCAAAATGACTTTGTTGTAACACATGTAAATACACATGAAAAGTCGGAGAAGTAGTAAAGACTTAGAATATGATGACAATACCCATGGTGAGATAGTTGTATTCTGCAGCATTTCCTAAAAGACAGGATCTTCTTTTTGGTCAGGAGCCATTCCCATGAGCATGCAGTAAAATATATGGTAGTTTTCTCTCTTGTGGAGCCTGTGCCAAAAATACACTATTATTTTATTGGTTTTTACATTTAATTTGCTGTATCTTGACCTGGAAGCTTTCACCCGGTCCGATTATAATCTCAGATCAGGATGGTTTACCGTCGACAAACACGTGATTTCTCAAGCAGGTACGGTTCGATGCGGGCCCCCTCGATTAAACTCCATTTTTTAGTAAAGTGGATGTCAATGTATTTTCCAAAGCCGGCTGAGTTGTCATTGCGGATGGTCTCTTTGCATTACCAAAAAGCTACAAAAATAAGACTTGATGTAAATACTGAAATGTTTATCTGAGGAACTACAAAAATGAGTGATGCAGGGGCATCCTATATGTTTCTTCATGAACAACCATACCTTCTAAGATAGGGTTGGCTTCTAGAATCTGCTGCTCAGTCCAGGAGCGCTGTGACTACTCACTGCAGCGAAAAACAACTGCAGCATGAGTTTGGTACTCTCTGTTTTACCTGCTCCAGACTCCCCACTGACGAACACAACACATACAGACACTCTCAGATCAAATCATACAGATGACGCTAACAAGAATGTACCTATGACAGATGTTGGAGTCGCCCAAATACAGTCCATGTTTGTTCTGGGTGTTTACATGGCTGCCTATAACACAGACACAAATTTGCAATTACAGTACAACATTGCTATGACCTGAAACCCATTCACTCTATAGTGAATATTCTGTTAGTTTCAAAGCCTTTAAAAGGGTATTTTCAATATAATGAAACTGAGGACTGGAGAGTTCAAAAATTGCAATACAATGCAAAATAATAAGTGGTTGAAATTTCAAGGAGAGAGAAATTGTGTGGTTATAGGGTATAGTACACAAGTCATATGGTAAAGCTTTTGCTATGACAAGTTTATAAGGCTCTTTTATCATTTAAGGTACTCTAGATGAAATATCCCTTCACCAGATAAACACTTTTACATTAATAAATAATTGTCCACGATCAAGATAAGGATAAAGAAAGTCAGATAGGTATGCAATGACATGATATTTGTACAAAACCAAAAAAGCTTTCAAATGAAACTACAAAAATGTCAGTTTCACCCAAGTATGAAGGACTGAAAGACCTAATGATGCAGCAATGGTCTTTTGTGGTTACGTCGCATGTTGAAGAAACAGCTGTCTGCGATGGCGAAGACATGTGCGGGGGGAGATCACCCAACCGCCGGTCTGTGTACTCTGCTCCCACCTGATCTGGAGTGTAGATTGGCAGCAGCTGGTAAGGGTTCACCGCCACCAGAATCGACCCTGTGTATGTCTGTCAAAACAAACAAACCAAAAAAGTTGTTTCAAGGTCTTTCACAAAAGATTCCTGTGATGAAAAATCTATTAAGCTGTTGCAGTTGGAAGAATAATCACATTTATAATGAGATCTACAGTATTTATTTGTTCAGTGCGTGAACTGTCCTTGTAACATAGCTGGATTTCAAGTTGGAAGGTTGGATTTATATAATGCGCATGTCACTGTTTTATAACAATATGAAGCGCTCATCAAACTCAGGAACTGGCTGTTTCTATAGAAAAAAATCTTGTTTATTAAACAGGAAGCGGCAAAGAACAGCTGGTGAATGAACTGAAGTTGGGGAATTAAGTGGACAATTTAATCCCTATTCTGGTCTTTTAGCTTCACAAATCTTGAAAGCCACTATTTTAATTCATATATTTCTGTATAGATTTAAATTCATACTGATTAATCTAAGGTGGATGGTTTATACACTCACATAGATTGCTCCTTCTTTGTAGCGCACTAGAAGGTTCCGTAACAGTCCAGCCCTCATTTTAGGTCACCCAGCCGTATCATATCACCACAACCCTTACACTGAGGTGGGATGCATGGGTTTAAGAGCGTTGTCCTTCTTAATCTTGTGCTCCTGGAAATCATGCCATAGAAGATATCAGCTCTACTTCTACAGCCAAGAGCAGAAATGACCAAGACGTGGCTGCATATTACCTTTCCCTTTTTCGTCGATGAGCTGAAGTTGCCCAGTTGTCTGAAGAGTCTGAACTTCCAGCTCCGCTTTGGACGCCCATCACTGCACGTCCACCCACACATAGTCTCCCTAAAAGGGACAAATTCTATTTCAAGATAGGATTAAACCATTAACACTATAAATGTGTATGTTAGAAGAAGACTGATAATATATTTTACTTGAAAATCTTCTTTAAGACAGAATGTTTATACTATGCTGACTTTCTGGACATGGGACCCATGGTAATACATATTATCCTTGGAAGTATAACCATGGTATGATTACAGTAATCATTCTGTATTTTATACCTGCATATGGTCAAATAATAGTGGTACCTGTTACCAATCAGTGCATTCAGTGCATAAGTACAAATACCTGTACTTGTGATATCTATCTTTCATATAATTATTTAATTTAAATGTAATTAATATTTTATATATATATCTATATATATATCTATATATAATATATATATATATATATATATATACTATATATGGGGGGGTATATATATAGTTTATAGGGGGGTATATATAAGTGCTCAATCGTAAACTAAAGGCCAAAAACTTGATTTAGATAAACCTATGACATTATAGTCCATATGGTCCAGTCCACGGCAGGTTTACACATTAAAAAACAAATAAAAAACACATCTAGTCATCTCTAATCTTATTTGTAGAACTCTAGATCTTAAAAACTACAAGCATGGAGCATGCATGTACGTTTCACAGAATAAAAGTAATTATTAATTTGTATTTTAGAGTCTATGAATTAACATCCAGAGATAATCTAGAACAAAAAGTACCAAAAGCATCATGTTATGGATAGCCCTACGTAATTCCTTAAGGTGAAATTCTCCTATCAAATACTTTAAACAATTTACCATTTGCTTAAAAACCACCACTGACTGAGTCCTTCCGTCCCCCAGCCCTGGATATTAGAACAAGAGGGACAAATGTTATGAGCAAATATTGCCAGGGGGAAATATTCATTTTTTAAAACATCAACCATAACAAATCCCAATTGTGAGCTACCCATACCTGTGGATATTCTGTGAAGTCTCCTGATCTAGAAGTAGTTTTTGTTGTTGCTCTTAATTGAAGCCAGAACAAATCCCCTCAGGTTAAGTGTTCAGTCGAAAGAAATGACATGCTCGGAAACAAGTGTTGATGATACTTTGGACTTTGCAAAGAACCCTGACTAACACCATCCACTAATGATAAATACAAGGAAGCTCTGTCCTCCAAATTCAGCAACAAAATGCTATTTTTAGTAAATTTATAAATACCACAAAGGCAGAGTAAAGAATATTAAGAAAACGAAAGCTTCAAAATTAAAGTTCTTTCTACAATGATAACGCTAGGTAAAATTGTAACAGAAAAGGCAGTGTTTTGGCCCTTGCACAGACACACGCAGTGATGTAAATCAGCAATCTACCGAATCAAAATTACGACAGATTACTTCGGAATATTATATAGTTATTATCTGAACACTAGTTTCAGGTTTATGGGGGGGGGGGGGTAAGGGTAATACGGGGGGGTACTCTATAAATATAGTAATATATTTTTTGAAAAAACTAAAATAATGTGAACATTTAAAAAAATAAAAAAAACAAAGAGAGTATGCAAATGTTAGTTTCTTTTTAACAGTAAAGTGCTTTGAACCGAACTTTGGACCCGCGTTGACGAAAATATCCTATGAGCTCTGATCATAACGGGGCAATCAAGTTGTAAATAGCATAGTGTCATAGTTACGCAGGGTGGAGCCATTCTGGAAAGTCATATTTCCATTGGGCAATGCTAAACTTAATTGCAAGAACTCTCACAATAATTAAGAGTTTATCCACGCCGGTGTTTTTTAGGTCACAGGCGGTTTATAGAACAGGTTCACTCAACAGCCTCAAGAATAAACATAATAAAAAATATATATATCTTTTTTAGTTAGAAACCAGGTTAGATCAAATTGTTGGGCACAATCAATGCAGGAATGCTTACTGTCATTTTTTTCACATCATGAAGGTCATTCATTTGTTACAAATTGTAAGAAACACTAAAAAAATACTACCTTTACCTAACATAAATTCAAATACAACTAAGCTATTTTTAAGTGCCATAGTTTGAAATCACATTAAATCTGTCTGCAAACACACAGTTTCTAAGCTTGACTTTTGAGTAAATCATAAAGGGACTACCTAAGTAATTTCGAATGATATGAAAATAGTTTGAATAGCTTTCACAATATTAGAAAACATTGGTTTACATGAACAATGTGGAAAGTGTGTCTAACAATATGCACCAATAATAAAAGCGGGATTTGCAGAGTACTAGTGAAAAAGCAGGCCAGATTTTATGCTGCATATCTGATTTTTCACTGGTTCTGTTGAAGAAAAAGAAGAAGAAAAAAAAGAAAAAAGGGAGATCCCCAACAACTTCCTGTAAGCTCCAAGCCTGGCCATAAAAAAACAATGCCAAGCCGTGATGGGTTGATTCTCAGGTGAACTGCAAAGTACTGATAAAATCATACTTGAACGCACACACCACGGTCATTTTTGGATTAAAGCATATGCAAATGTAAACAATGTGCTGACTACAGCAATCACTATATTCAAAATCTAAAAATCCTGCTTTCCTGCGATTAGTATAGTAGTTTTTCACGCCCTAGTGAAGTCTTGTGAGGTGTGCTATAGTACCAAATGTACGTTACTAAAAACAGGATTCTTTATGTAAATGTATCACCAGTTTTACTCGCAATAGCACCATAATAGTTTAGTTACACACAGAAAAATAATCTTAGAAAGAATGAAAAAAAAAAAAAAAACTTACAAAATAGCCAAATTATTCTCTATTCAAAACCCACAGAACAACATTATATCTGTTAAACAGCACAAAAAAGACGTCGGTGAAAAACGCACATCACTTCCTTATTAGAACAGATTTCTTACAAAGAAACATTTATAAAACATTCCACACATTCTTATAATACAAAATCACTCATAATATACTGATTCTTAATCAAGAACACACATTTGATGCTTAGTACGACCATCATAGCACTATAATTGACGCTTTTTGAATGTTTACAGTGATGAGAAAACCTAGAAGGGTTAGGAGGGCATTTATCCTACAACTAAAATCGTTAGTACTAGACTATTAGCAGCATTATTTTTTTATTAGTGGAATTTTTCTGACTAATGGGGGACATCCTTAACTTCAACTTCTGTAGTTAAACAACAAAAAAAAAAAAAAAAAAATCCCACAGGTTTCACCCATGTTGCAACTGCAACCAACAAACATGGAAAGCTAACACACTCTCTGCGAGCGAGCATTGTGCATGTGTCGCCATCGTAAGTGCTTGGGTGGAAATCCAACTAGATACAGGAGTTACATCGTAGCAAAAGAACAACCACCTTTTCTGATCTCTAAAGTCAATTACGCAGCAAATTAGCATCACCTCTACAACAAAAACAACAAAAATTAAGACACACATGTTTCTTTTAAAATGAAATACTTTAAGAATTTCTTTAGGGGAAAAAAAATAAACCCATTTGTTAACCAGGCTGCCTCATACCCAGTGGGACGGTTTTGACAGTCCACAGTAAGCAAGCAGTTCCTAAAAAACCCCCCTGTTGCAGTTTGATGGTTTACAACCGTCCCTCTCTCTCTTTTCAAGACTGTAAAAGAAAGTAGGATGATTGTACACAGCAACCTGATAAACAATGACAGGTCCAGCTTTTGAGCAGCGCAAAAGTCACTGTGTTTGAATTTGCTGAAGGACAACGATAAACACCTTGGAGTGAGCATCTATACTGCCGATCCTTAGCGCTTTAAACGCATTGGAGCTCTTTTTGGGGGAGTTCCCATTCTTGAAGTAGAGCAGGCCTTACAGGACTCTGTCCTTATGGTCCAGGTACTGTTCATCATGGTGTCACGAGCTTCAGTCAGTCAAAAAAACCTTTTGATCCATCACAAGCTTGCAGCGCTGCATATTGCCCCTGAACAGAGTAGGTCAAAAGGTTCATGCAATTTATTTTCAGTAACAGTTGTTGCTGGTGTTTGGGCCAGATGTTACATGCATAGGTCTTAATTTTTTTTTTGTCAATCAAATTCATTGATGGCTATATCAAGTGGAAGAAAAATTTTGGCCATTATTCCTACTTTTTATTTATTTATGTATAAAACAATACCGTAAATGGACTGCACCGTTGGTGACCGACATGTGTGAGCTTTCTTGAACAAACCTACATTCACGAAGACGCTATTGGTGCTTCCGTTTACTTCTTCACAAAGAACTTTATCTTATACCCCAGAAACAATTGGGAATATATGTAACACACGTTGCACATGTTGGACAATTCTTTGATACTTTTGCATCTTTTCTTAAAAAGACTTGAGGCTGGTCACCCATTCAACTCTCATTATATTAAAGAGCTAGAGGCATTACATTTTTCAAAAAATCCCCTTTTGTGCGTCCCAAAGGTTTATAAAGTCGTCTATGTAGAGTTAGAACAATACCCGGTGAGGTAAATGACTTTGTCCTTTTCCTTTTTTTGATAACATTAGAAGAATCCCTGTTCTTCTGTATTTTCTGAACAGGAATTAGAAAAAAATAAAACACATTTGTTTGTTTTATTTTCATATTTTTAATTTAAAGCGGACCCTTATGTTCTGTTGCATTTTGTTTTCAGGTTAAAAAATGAATATATAGGATGAAGTGTACATATAGGCGGCTTGTATCGATTCAGTGTTTCTCTTTACAAGGTGGTTTTTGGGAATCAACTCGATTCAGAGCATGGTTATTGTAGTTTCCATGGTGGGTAGGCAAATCTTGAGAGGATTCAACTGTGAACTTGTATGAGCTCATTGATGCGGGTTGCAGTATCTCGATGCTCACGCTCCTAAGAGGCGCTCTGCTAATCTGAGTGGATAATGGAGACCTTCCTGCAGGGGTGGTCAGAACGGCTGTATACGTCATGATCCAAGTTACTCTGTCGATCAAACAAGAAAGGAATTCCTTGTTACAAATGTTCACTTATATGACAGCATTAACAAACATCACTTAAACAGCCTGTTAGCATACTATATCATCATATATATATATATATATATATAACATAGTGAAACTTAATTAAGCCAATGTAGAGACTTATGGTGGAAAATGACACCATACAGCTGCAGAACCCACCAGCTGTAGCAAGCTGTGCGGCACAACAGGTGACACTTTCCATGCCCTGAGCTCGACATCTTACTCCTCTCTGATTGGCCATGTCCTGAAGGCTGACTTTCTTATTCCTCTGAGGAGACAGTAGAGAGATGATTTTGGCCTCAAATGACTGTATTCAATACCATATTCATATTAAAAAGAACAACAAGACAAAACACATCTGAGAAAGCAGACAATGTTCAGAAAGTACTTACCTTTGACCGTGATGTCACTGTAACCTCTGGAAATGGTTGATAGGCAGCCTTCCATGGGTTACGGTAGTGGCGCAAAAGGAGGGAGGGGCGGTCTGGGGCGGACTGGTACTAACGAGCACCGTCCTCATCCCTCATCTACCTAATACAATCAATGTCACAATTGTGAACAACTGGGCAACCATTTTGGGGGGTTTACAAATTCACACTGCTAACCAATATCATTAGGAAATTGAAAAAGCATTAAAAATAACATACATCTACGATTACAGATAAATTTTTTAATTTTTTTTGGTTGCAACAAGTAAACTTTTGGAAAGACAACCATGTATGATTCTATTATGATTTTAGACAGTAGTCCAACAATTGTGAAATATTTACAAGTAATTTCTAATGCTAAAGTAGGTAGATCCAAAATAAGATTATCATGTTGAAAAAAAAAAACCTCCCAATATTTTCGGTCTTAATCATGATTCTAAATAATAACCAAAGAAATCCTTACTGATAGGTACTGCCAAGCACTTTTCTTTCTGTATTCTTATACTTCTCTCTGGCTGCTGCTTTTTTTCTGTAGGGATATTTATTTTTAATTTATTATAATGAATTTCTGTGAATACGGTTTCCACGCTCTCTTAAATTTAAATTTGCTATATGTTTTTAATGTTCTGTAAAAAAGACAACTCCTTCTTAATGGAGGCATCAGTATCCCAGTGCTAACTGGTCATTCATTATTAGTACCTGAATAAAGTAATTAAAACATTTTAATAGTTGGTTCTTTATACTGATTTCACATTCATTTGGAGGATTTTCAATGTGAAAATACAATTTGGATTAAACCATTTGATAGTTATTTTCAAAATTCCTTTTACTGTCAGGTACAATTAATCAGGATTACTTACATTGGTGTGATTCAATAATTTGTTTTGGTTTTTGTTTAAACGAGCAAAAGTTTTATCAGAAAGATTTATTAACCATTTAGTGGAATTTTAAATAATCAGCCATTTTCAATGTTTCTGACATTACTGACAATCAGTTTTGTGACTTTTGTTACGTGGGTCAAACTGCATCTATTCAATTCTTTTTTTTATGATTTCCAAAAAAGGTATATATCCATGGATAATCTCACCAATATACCCCTAGGTGGAGACTCGTTGTCTTTCAGGTGCTGTTTCCTGGAGCTCGGCTCTGCGAGCTCTCTCTTCATCTGTGCTGTGTGGTCTCCACCTTCTACGTACCCTCAGTGGAGATCACATGCTGCTGTTTGCGGGGTTGTCTTTCTTGGGAGGAGGCCACGGGTAGAAGGTCTCCGGGTTGAGAAGAATATGGCCAGGGTGGAGGCTGGAGAGGGAGAGGGAAATTTTGTTTTTTTTTTTTTGGGAGCCGGACCCGTCGAAAGGAAGGAGCTAAGGGGCCACTCCAAAAAAAAAAAAAAAAAAAAAAAAAGAGAGAACTTATAAATATATGAAGTACCCAACAAAAAACAGTCCAGCCTTAAAATATTAGCTTTATTCAAAATATATTTTAAACAAGCCATTGTTACATTGCTTGTACTTTCATTTGTTTCTTTCCCAAAAAATAAGCCAGTGTATAAAAAAAATGCAAGAGCACTGGATAAGGACTTGTTCTAAAAATAACACAAAGATCCAAGTTAGGTGATTTTAAATAGAATTTTATATGCAGGTTGCTCTCAGGTTCATTTTCTCCTGTAAAATTCTCTACAGCTGGAGCAAACATCGGTTTACTAAATGCAAATGGGCTGCATCCAAAATACTGTTGCATTCATTTGACTTTCTATGTCGGTGGAATTTTTGGTTTTATTAAAAAAAAAAAAAAAAAAAACTCCAGTGTGAAATGCTCTTTTTTTTTTAATATATATAATTTCACTAGTTTCTCCTATTCTACCCTTTACATTTAGTGTTTCAACATAACATGATAGAAATGCTTGTGTTTTCTGATTTTTGCGTGATGATAAACTATGTCAAAACTGCCATTTGAAGTAATTTATTCCAAGGCGGCGAAATCACCCGGTAGTCATTTTGTTTGTGGGAGGTCAGATACGCCAGTTAATATGTGTTACCCCGAGCACCACATCCAGGTGAAAGCCTGTGAGAGACTTGCCCCCCGCTTTCCCAACCCCCCCAGCAACCCTTCTCGCCTCGAGTGTGCCCGTTTATATCGTGTGTTCCTTGCCTCGTTAGAACTACAGGGTGTGTGTGCGCTGTTTCAGCGAGCGCCCAGCCGGCCATCCCTGCGGCCCTGCTGTGGCCGATATCCCGTGGGCCCTCAAGTTCGGATGTTTGCAGTAGTTTCCACGCCATGGCTGGCGTCCTGGCTCGGCGCATCCCGCGAGCAACATCCATGAGTGTCCTAGCCGCCTCCTCGAGCTCACTCTGACTCTGTGAGTGATCTCGCGGCCCGCATGTTTCAACGCAGCACCTGAAGGTGGGCCTCGCGCAGCGACACTGGCTAGACCGGTCTGTCCCGCTGTGTCTTTTTGTGTTGACCCGGTGTGTGTGTCCACCGCCTTGTGGTGACGGGCTGAACAGCACACAGGCAACCGTGGGCATGAGGGGGAGGGCGTGGGCGGACGTCCGCGTCTGTGGGTAGCTCAGCCTGCGCGCGACCTGTAATGTCCTAGATTGGAGACATTGCGTGTCGCGAAGGCGAATGGCGGGGAAGACACATGTGGCGCGTGGACCGCGGGCGGCTTGCTGCACCTTGCCGTGCCTCGCGACGGGACGCCTCCCCCAGGTGCCATGACTGGTGACGGACTCCTAGCTACAATCATGCACAGCTCAGATTTGGGACTTAAGCACACTCCGACTAGAGCGAGGAGTGAAGAGCCGAGGCCGCGCGCGGGCACACGAGTTGTGGAGGGGCTCCGGGAGACGCGAAGATTCAGAGTCTGGCGACTGGCATAAAACCCAGTTTAAGACCATCTGATCAACATTGCAGTGCAAAAACACCAGTTTCCCACACTTGGATTTTTTCAGGAGGAATTTCAAAATTCCATATCTTTTCCAGGCTCTAATTTCTCGCACTAGATTCTGAAGACTTCTGCATGAACACCAAAAGTTTTTTGTGCCTGGAACATCACACTTTTAACCCTGATCGTTACCAGACGAGGAAGAGAAGTCCAGGACTGTCGGAAACCCTATGTTAGGGAACATTGTCTTTGTCTATTTTGAATAGGATAAGGAAGGATTTTCAGGCCGGGCTTAACCCCGAGCGGCGAGGTGGATGTCCCTAGGAGAGCCTGCTCCACACTATTCCATTCGGCCAGGCGTTATGCTCAATTGGCTGTGCTGGGATTAAGCGTTTACGCAGCCTGCAATAGAAATTACACCCCACAAGTGGTCTACACTATGTTGAGCAACATCCTTATTGGTTTTTTAAGGATTGCAAAGCACATTAGGCTGGGTTTACTTCTCGGCACATCGGTTAATGAGAGGGACTGACTGAATTGAATGAAAACAAATTGTTCAATATGATGGCATAGTTTGGTCCCAGTAGATAGTTAAACATACGATTAATACATTACGTTATGGAATGTACACTATAGAAAGGCTGGTGGAAGTGAAGGCTGACTCACCCCTCATTCACAGGTTTTTTTGCGAAGGATGGCTAGGTAGAGGGGAGGAGGAGGACCGGAGTGTGGAGTGCACCGGTAGCCGCCCCTAGGGGGGTGTGTTCTGCCACCATCGTATGAAAGGCCTGAGTGCCACTCAAAGTGCTCCGCTTGGATTAGTGACAAACAGCAGGGACTTTCAACCAAAACAAACACCTGTATAACAAAACAGATTTCATTTTATTTTATTTTTTTTATCTTGCTGTCCTTTTGTGATCCACAACAATCAAATTAAGTAATTGCTTGTCTGAATTAAAGAATTATTCTTTTTTCACAAATAAAATTTTCTGACCCCAAACATTTGAAACAGTAGTGTATATTATAATATGTACATTATTCATTAAATGGTTTCCATTTAAAAATGAAGACAAATATTAAATGTTAAAGTAATAATAAATGGAAAACATGCTTTTTGCTGAAAACATTGTGTTGTTTCGCAAAACTATGAGGTCTTTGTTTTTTTTCAACTTTTGACAAAAATAGTACATAACCCACTACCTTGGTAACATTTCCCATTTCCAAAAGCAAAAATAAACAACAAGTAGAAAGAAAATTAGTGGGTACAGTAAGCAAGCAAGTACACAAATGACTTCAGATGGGTCTCGAGTCATATACTGGACATAACCTAAAAAAATTCTTTAATTTGGATATCATTTTCCCTCCCACTTAAAATTTCTGAATAACTTTTGAATGGGTTGCTAAACTTACATGGTGGTTGTGCTTCTGATTGTGGGCTGTTGCGTGGTGAACGGAACCGGCTTGTATGCTATGGGTGATGATTGGTGGCCGTGGCATGCAGCCCTTGGCACCTACTTATTGGTGCAGGCTGAAGGCCATGAGCAGTCATAGAGGCTGGCTGGCTGTTCTGAGTGCTGATCTGGGCAGATGGCAGGCCGATGAGAGCCCTGCCACTCAGCACGGGGTTGCCAGTGCCACAGGGGTGGCCACACAACACCAGCATGGGGCAGGAAGGAGCGGAGCTCTGAGCTGGATGCCGTTACTATGGGAATAACGCACAGCGTCTGTGTTAAAGGTCTAAGGAAACATTCAAAATATTAGCATAGCGGTTCTGGTGGCTTGGGGGCCCTTGTGTTTACTGGGGTAGGGGGCGGATGTTGGAGACCGAGAGCTGGTGATGGGGGTGTAGGTGTGGGTCAGAGGATACGGGGGAGCAGGGTATGTGGGTAGAAAAGACTGAAAACACTGCACTGGCACTGATGGCCTGCAGAAGAACAAAAATGGTTAACATTGACCCCAAAGCTGCAATTCAATGATACTTCATTGATTGCTTTGGTTTAGTTGGATTAATTCAGGAGTCCGGAGTGTCCAAGACTGGCTTCTTGAAGGTCTTACGTACCGCAGAATTTTCCTGAAAAGAAGGTGATTACCCTTGGAGAATTGCGTTCTCCGGCCTAGTGCAGGTTTGGACCCCACTCACTTCATTCCTGATTAACTGACATAGGCTTACTCATCACAAGAAGAGGTTTTAGCGTAGGTTCACATGTTTATCGCTCCGAGGCCTCCAGGGTGACAGGGGTTTGGAGAAGAGCGATGGCCCGAGATGTGGAATCAGGTTGGTACTTTCTCCTGGGTTACTATGGCTGGGATGCGTGGGGCAGTGTGGGCAAATCGGTTGAGGGAACCACTTTAGCTGAAGAAGCCAGGAAAAAATTTTAACAAAGTAAAAATGGAGTCAGTTCCATGAACTCTAGGAACACACCTGATACCGCTATCGGGGCGATACTGCCCTTCTGTATTTGTACTCATTAAATGGCTCTGATACCAAAATCAAAACAAAAAATTTATAGGTGCATCACTAGTAAACAAACATTCATTTTCAAACGGTCAAGCATTCCGGACTTTATTTATAGCGAAAGGGGAAAACTAGCAAGCCGTTAGAATGCATGTAGTTACAGGCGAAATACCATGAGAGCAAAAAATGCTGAACAGTGAAAATATAACAAAAGCTTATACAAATACATTTTGCTACAATGAAGCCAGGCTAACATGGATTCTTTTTTTTTTTTTTTGGTTTCTGTAACCAATAATGTTTTATTAAAAATTTACAAATGATATGAAACTATTTAAAAGGTATTGGTACTTCAGTATCGGCAAGTTACACTAAATATAAAAGTATACGGGCTTGTTCTAGAAAAAAGTAAGGGGGATGCCTGCAACAATACAATTTTTTACAGAACTGATTCGAGCCACACAAAAATTCTGCGGCCACGGCGAGTTGCCGATCCGATACCAACGCTGTTTTTTTTTTAAATCAATGTAGCAATTACTATATCTTCTTGTGTGTTCACCTGATCATCAATCTTGTGCGTTTAAAACACAATCTATAAATAAAGACAACATAATTTTATGAAAAATAACAACTGACAAATAAAAAACAAATACTATTACTAAACTACTGTTAGTGGGAATTCAGCAGACAAAAAGTTAGTCTAGAATAAATCACTGGCGTTCACAAACAATTTTATAAAAAACATTAACAAAACTTTAAACATTTAGGGAGAGCAACATTATTCAGTGGGCGACAAATAAAAGTTAATAAGTGTTATATTTTATAAAACCTGGTAAATTGTTACAACGGTGCTCTTTGTATTGTTGTAAAATTCCATCTCTTGAACAACAAGTAACCTAATATACACTAGAGAGTTTCTTCGTTCTGACTGTAGTAAACCGAATGCACCACACACGTTCAAATGCGAATGGCGGATTACTGACTGGACGCAGGAAGAGAAGAGTTTACAAACTTGAATTTAACCACTGAAATCTTCATCTGCCACCTCACATTAAACTATGGAATGGCTTCAGAAACACTTAAAATATATAATGCACGAAAAACATTATGTGCTTTATAATGTTTTAATTCCTTTCATGGGCCTTAAACAATAACCACAATAGTATATACACAAGATCGGATTTGGGAGTGTGTGTCCAACATTCAAGAAGAAACTAAATATTTTCTTAAGAAAAGGTATGTTTTCATTTAGAGGCTGTTATATCGCTTGCATTCTTGAACCCTGAAAAATTGCATGTTTCCATGCAATGTTGAGGACTACTTGTCCATTAGGCCTGTTTATTTTTCACACTAATATTCCTCCTCTTGCTATTTTTTCCCATACATTAACAATCATTACTTTTGGCCAGTGTCACTGTGGTTCATTGTTATGTGTGCACATGGGTACTTAATTTATATATTTTAAGGCTTATTATTATGCATTTTTCTGTAATGCAGAACTACGTTAACAATAGTACACCTTGTCTACACCTGAATGAGACTGCTGTCATGTTGCATCCCTATTTATAGCATTGCATTCGCCATTATAAAGGACATATTAATGCCTTTACCCTTCTGCATGATCACTAATCTAGATCACTTAACCCCCGGACCAATACCTTTAAACATAAATAACACAAACAACTACCTTACTATCAATTACAAATACTATCAATTCAACTACAAGCAGAGCAAAGTGAGGAGTTCCTTAAGAGAAAGCTCTTAGTTAAATGCACATGTGTGTTCCCGTAATGGTAAAAGGTTAACGGACATTCCTTTGTCACAGCTGAAAACGGCAAACTTTTCCCTGATTGTGACGCGCGATGTCTTTATAACCATTACTGAACACTATAAACACGTGGTTTGTGGCGTACCGACCAGGGGAGGGACAGAGGTGGTCACAAGCTGTAGCATGGGGGTATTGAGAGGCCATTGGGTAAGGGTGACAATAGTGATACCTGGGTCCATTTGGGTTATATGTGTGCGAGAGCCTGTTTTGGAGGGGTACAAAGAGTTAACATGAAGTTAGGAACCCCATGGAAATGTGTCACTGTAAATGAAATGCTGGGGGAAAAAGTTACCTGTTAGTAGGCGCTGAAGTAGCCGTGTGGGGTAGCTAAGATCGGAGCTACAGTTGGCAGCGGCAACAGGTGTCACAGTCCCTTGAATATTGGCTTCTGCAGAAAAAAAATTGAAGAAAGAACACATCAAATTCCATAAATGAGTAAAATTTAAGTTTTTTTGGCATGATTTTCCAGCACGAACACCCTATAACCTTCCGATGCATAACCATAGAATATCCATGCTAAAATACAAACTAGATATGCAAAACCTAACTGATTATATACATATTTCAAACTATAAATACTTTTAAACTTTCAAACTAGGGTCCCGGGACATCCAAGTTTTCACAAAGAGAAACATTTCAGAGAAAAAAAAAACGATTTTACAAAATGCATTGTTTCAGGACTCTCAAGAAGTTAGCATGTTAAGATAGGGGTAATTCAAAATGTTCTTAAAAGTAATTATTTTAACACATGTACCAAATTTTACATTATTACAGTTTCCCGTCTTACTTAAAAAATTCTTAATTAATAAAACTAAAAAAAAAAATTATTAATCATACTTGTGTTTTCTACTGAAACTGGAGAGTTTTTTCCCCCAGTAAGAAATTTAATCAAATCTGCTTTATTCTAACGATTTATACAAACATTACTCTAACAGCGGGTCGAAACATGACACACTATTCAACTTATTAGTATACCAGTACGAAAAGTAATTTGTTTTCAGATCAGATTTTGAATTAGATTGGGCTTTAGTACACTGCAAAAATATAAAACCCTTAATTCAATGATCTTATTTAATTTTCAAACAAAAAAAAATAATATTAAAACATCAATCTCATACTTTATATTTTTTTCTAATACCCAGTACAAACGCATCTACATACAGGACCCAAACGGGTATAGCTTGCTTTCTATTTTTTAGGGTTTGTACTGTGGGGTCCCTGCTTATTTTAAAATAACTTCGATCAATAGAGTTTCATAGTAGGACTTACTTGTGTGACGGTGTGAGCCCGGCTGGTGCTTTCTGGGTTATCCAATAGCTGGGTGGGGAGGGGGCGGGTGATGCGGGTGGCAGTGTCCCGCGGGGGAGTGGGGGGACGCTGTATGTTTGATGGTGGTTGGTGGAGGTGGTGAATGGTTATATGGGCGCCTAAAACCACAAATTCAAGATCCTTGAAATAAGACCAAACAATATTATGATATTATGAGGTTTGAAAATAGTAAATATAAGAAATGAAAGGATACAATCATTTACCCATGAACCATCTCTGCAGCATGGTGTGAAACAGGGGTGTTAATGACTGGGGGACTGGGTTCTAGCAGCGTGGGATGGGAGGCAAGAACAGCTGTCGAGGTGGTCACCAAAGGTCGAGACTGTGAATTAAAGACACCAAGTATAAATATCCAGAACTTTTTAAGAACTTAAGAAAAAACATGTTGTAGATCTATTGAACTGCAAATCAGCTTTTGAAAACCCTTTTTCACAACTGGTGCAAAACAGCCCGCAACAAGAACATAAAATGTATCCACAACACAACAGGACCTCCTTATACATGTGATTTTATGACTTGTAAATATATACATATGGTTTTCTCTCTAATGTTCTGAACATTGTTGTTAGCAAATTCTTGCTGATTTACTTGTTGTAACGAAGGTGCCAAAACCAGCCTGACTAACAGAGATCAGGTTCTAAATGGTGTTTTTTTCTTGGAATTAGTCATAATTAATTTAGTTAGTAGGGCTGCACGTTTAAATCGAATGCACATTTTGTCAGTAAAGGGCGTGTTCTGTAATCAGCAGTAAATTATCATCACATGCTTTCAGAGGAGCAGCATTTAACTACACAGAGCCGTAGTTCAATGACAAGTTATTGCGCGGCAAAAAAAACCCAAAAAACAAAATTCGCAAATGATTTTATTGTGTGATTAATCAAATCGAAGAAAGAAATTGTTCGCAATTATGAAAGCTGTTTGCATAGTGTCTCAGGAACTAAAGGATCTGTTGTAGCAAAATGCTAGCTCACATCTGAAAGCATAGAGGGAAATATACCACATTTAATAACATATTTTCTACCCACTCCAAACTCACTTCATAACGTCAGTCGCGTGTTTTTGAAATAAAATCCTTTCTGTGAGATGATGGGGCTTCTTACACCAGACTAAGGCACGCAACATATTTCACTAGTATTCAAGACACTGATACAGGTATTGCATTATAAATTATACTTTATTTTAAATAAAAATGAAATAAAAAAAAATAACAAAGATAATGCCATATATGTGTTTTATTAGTCACGTTAAATCAAAAAAAAGCAGTTCAATCTTCTGTTATGATATCTCTGTGAGCCTTCGGATGGCGATATACTCCTGATCACAGACCGTGCTTCGCTGAAAGATATGCCATTACAATTGCAGCTTCTGTCGAATCGCCGTTTTGATCCATTTTTGGGTTTATCGTTGCAAGCCATATTAGTTAGATTAAATGATCAACAAATCAGTAATGTTGTGCACTGTATGTACTAATTTTTATTACATTTTCGTAGTTTACACGATGCTCTTAAATATTTTATGGGGCAGAAATAGTGATTATTGTGAGGGGTTGTATTTATTTATTTTAATTATCAATTTATCCAGTAAATCATGAAAAACTAGAAAAGTCATAGTGGCCTATGAATATCCCTGTGGACAATGGGGGGCCTTGGATCAAAAAAGGTCCACTGCACTGCTTCTAAATATGACACTTTACATTAAGTGACTGTTTAGATCCGAGCAGACTGTTGTGTCTAGCTGTATGTGATCAGTAAGTTGTGAAGCCTCTGCACCTGAATAGGCCTGAGTATAATGTGCTGCACAGCTGCAGGTTGGCTAGGGCCTGCATTTCCTCCCACCGGCTGGTCTAAGAAAAAAGTAGGGCCTTTAGTGCTGGACATGACAGCTGCAGCAGCTGCGCCTGAAACACCAAACACAGGCACCAGATATTACTATTACAGTAGGCTAAAATTTGCATCAAAACAACAAACACACCGGAAAAGTGTAATGGTGACATGCGTCATTGCCTGCAGCAAATTGTGGCAAAATTCAAAATGTGCACAACCATCCAGAGAACACTGACAGAAAATTCTGCGAACTATTTTTGCATTTAGCTTTAAAAAAGTGACTAATTTTTTAGTTATGTTTAAAACAAAAATCTTTGTTGGTAGCGACTATTCAGTCTGTGTAAAAAAAAAAATCTGTTTTAATTCCAAACAGCAACCTAATGCTAAATACTAAATACAGCTGGACAAAAAAGTTAATATACCTTTAACATTAGGATTCAAGTTTCAACATCAAGCCAATACAGTCGTTTATATTATTGAAAATAGACAGTTCAGGACCTATTGGGGCAAAATGAATAGCCTACTAGAAATCGGAATACCCAAGTAAAAGTTAGACAAATATATTATAACCAGTTCCAAAATGTTTTTGTCAGCTTACCAGGAAAAAAAAAAAAACAAACACAGACAGGACAGGAACATAATCTGATTATATCAAATAATCAATTTATATTATTAACTCCATATCACGATGGGTTCACATGTCGCGAGTTTTCAAATATCTACTGCACCGTCTACATTTTCATTATAAATTTTCATATATCAGATGTAATTTTGTGATAAAATGTACTTTTTTTTTTTTATTATATAAGCAGGAACTACGTTTTAAAAACAAGTAAACTATTTAAAATAAGTGTCCTTTAAGTATTCGAAAGTTTACAGACAACAGGCTAGTTATGGGATTTACTTTTTTTCCTCAGCATTATTGCCATTTGCTTTCTTTTTGATTGCGATTCCTACACACCGTGGCAGACTTGTGAGTATTTGAATATAAAAAATTCCTTCGACATGCATTTTGCCCGTTGTGTTCAATTTAACCGGCAAAATCCACGGGACAGAGAATCCATGAAAAGCATTATGTAGACTTCCAAGGCTTGCATGAAAACCATCTTAAAACTCCTAAATACAGCATAGTGCTATGATGACGCACAAAGGCTGGGATTCCAATTTAAATAAATACATACCACTGCGGGTTTCATATGCATCTTTATTATCATGAGTTTGTAGGTTTATGTGCATCTCAGGAGCGGATCCCAACCTCCGTGGTACCAGTAAATTGACTGCTCCATCACCCAACAGTTATTCATTGGTTTAACCATTCGAAGGACCCATCTCAACCTCCGATCTTTGCACATGCTGAGAAGTTCTGAGTGTTGCTTGTTGAATCTGGGAAACAAGGTGCACTACTCTTATCCAGATTTTATAAGAATATAAATCATGTTATAAAACCCTATGCCCAACACAGGGGAGGGAATACATCAATTATCTTTCTAACATAGATGCTAAACTGCTCAAATGAGCGATCTTCAAAAAATAAAAGTTTGAGCATGTTCTGATTACTCCACGTGTTCTTGTTCAAGAAATGTACAGATGGCTGTAGCATTTTTCTGTCATAAAGAATTGGCCCCAAATTTAAAGCTTATGTGGACATCTGAATATTTAAGTGTTTAAGTCAAGATATATACATGGAAATAGGATTGCTCAGAGGAGAAGTGTATATAAACAATTGCCAGGCCCATTGGCACCCCACTGCAGGTATTTCTATAATACATGCTGCACAATAAGTTACAACATTGTACTATTTTATCCATCTGTATTTAAACTGTTTTTTTTTTTCAACTTTTCTTAAAACACCATATGATTACTTGCTTTTGATATTTTATTTCGAAAACCAATAATTATGGCCTCATTGCTATGATATATGTATTTTTTTTTAGTCATTTTTTAATTCTCATGTTCACTTAGGTCTATTTTATTACCATAAAAATTATCTCCAATTACTACCTAAAGTGTTCTTTGAACCTCAAAAAGCAATTCGAAAAAAAAAGGCAGAAAGAAAAATTCTAAAATAAGGTGTAATTATTCCAGCTGCTGTAAGATAAGAAGAGGCTAACAAATGTTCCTCCACCTTCAGAATCGAACCGGCGGGGCAAAACTGGGAGAAAATGAATGTCAGAACCACCCTCAAATTAGAAATTATTACAAAGCTTACCGTGTGAAATCGGGCTAAGGTAAGGAGATTGACCACTGATTGGTTACGTACTTGCTCAGTAAATTGATTTTTGGTTTCTATTTGTAACCAAAAAAGTTACAGAATGAAGCAGCGTTTTTTTAAAAAGAGTACTTCCTTTGTGTTCTACATAAAAAAGAAAGTCATACAGGTTTGGAAAAACAGCATGAGAGGGGAAGTAAATGATGGACAGTTTTCATTTTGGGTGAACTATCCCTTCATGCAATAATGTTTAGTTTGAATGAAATCACTGACCTCTGGGCAGATGGGAGGGGTGAAAGTGTGGGGGAGGAGCAGGAGATCCGATCTGTAGCGCAGATGCACTGCCCCTGAAGATCTGCAAACCGTTAGGGGCCATAGTTGATGCAGATTACTCTGTCCCTGGAGGAAACATTATTTGTCACAAATGTTTTGTCGCAATATAAGCACACTGTGTGCAATCTAAAGAACCCTGTGCTAGGAGGAGTTTCAAAGTTAATAGTGCCAATACCTGCTGACCGCTGATGGTTTTTGCCACTGGTATAGAAGCTGGAGAAATGCTGCTCTCAAGGGGAACGGTGATATGTCCAGACACTTTGGCTGGAACAGGAAATATGACTTGGCTCCATGCCGGAAGCAGGTGCTATAAGACGACTGGAAACATAGGTGACTTCAGGGCAGCCTGGAGAATGAAGGAAATTAGGAAAAAAAAAGAAAAATAATAATAATTTGTGGGTTAAGGTAGCCTAAAAGTTCAGGACTGACCCTAAACTAGCATTTAAAGTCACCCCCCAAAAAAAAATCAGTTTCTGAAAAATTATATACATTTCAATTACATAAATTTACAGGAGCAAAGAAAAGTGAAATGAAGTACTTTCACTGAGCCCTCGGCTGACGCTGGACTGCTGCTGGCCCTGTGTAGTTTGTTGTACTGATGGCGCGGCCACAAGTTTACAGGAGGGCTGGGCTTGAATAGGCACATGCTGGGGGCAAAGCAGGAGGCTGACGAGAGTTGGACCTGTGGGTAGGGCCTGACCACCACCGTCTCCTGCTTTATCATCACGGAACGATTGCAATTCCACCTGCCACCTGCCACTGCCAGGTGGAGGATCCCGAGAGTGATCCCCACTTCACGGGCTGCTGTCCTCACTGCCCCCGCACTACATTATTTACCACAATTTCTCAGCCTTCCAATACGTGATGCCCATACCTACTGGTATTATCAGACCTAGTTGATATTACCAGTTTAAACACAGGCTTAACACTTAAAACACAACCCTGTGACACTGCATCACCATTTTAAAGTGCCTCCAAAAAAAAAAAAAAAACAAAACTGTTTCACACATTTTTCAGATCATGAATAGAGAAAAAAACAAGGGGAAACAATTTTTTTTTTCCTGTGGATTACACTTGCCCCAGAAATAATTTGTTTTTACCACAAGACTAGTACTGTGTGTGAACAAAGTCACCAGCCGGTCCCCATTTTGATTTCCATGTGAACTTTAAATTCTTGTTTTAATGCTCCAAAAAACAATGATTTGTATACCACAAACAGTGAAAACAGAAGAGGATGCCAAAAAAAATATTGCATCACAGGAAAAAACGGGACACAAGCCATAATGAACTAAAAAAAACCCCCAATTGAAGAAACAATTTTTTTTCTTGTTACTATATAAAAGTCCACATCATCTTTTCTTTCTTTATTGTGACGCAATATAGCGCCAACCATTCGGGAGATTCTCCCCATACGGTGGGGGGGGGTGTGAAGCAGACAATGAGAAGCACGTATCAACAAAAAGAGAAGCTTTAAGGGCCCTTAATCATTATTAATATTATTATTTCTTTTATAGCCCATATTGGATTACTAATCAAAGTGCGCGGCCAAATTGTACCATCGTTGCAAAACAAAACACAGCAACACCAGAAATTTTCTAAAAATAATTTTAATAATCACAACTTGCAAGTTTTTACCAAGAATTTTTTTTTTTTCATGGTGTAAGCTGATGATACTATGCAATTTTCATGCAACAAGTGGGTTTAGTCAACGAGCATAGTTAATTTGTAAATAATTTGCTGTGTTATCAACTACTGGCACTTCTGATTTTGATAGTAAGTGCAAGCCCGCTGAAACAAAATGGTTCTAGGACTGGGTGCAATCCACCGTCCTACCTGACTGTGTTGGGCCCAAATACTGCTGGTCAGATCCAGCCCTCCAGGAGGAGGCAGTGCAGGCCCTGGGAAACCTGCCTGTGAGAACTCATCGTGTCGTCTATTATCTGTCAGGAAAAAGGACACAATTCCTAGTTTTTAATCGGGCTTTACTATACTAAATACCAAAGGCAGATATCACAAGTTCAAAAAGAAACTGGAGAGCAGAACGTGCTTTAGAGGCGTGAAAATCTGGCTTTCTGCAGAGTTCACTACAGTTAAACTATTACATTATCTGTTACTTTTCAAATAACCCCAGAGAATTGTAAAACACATGAGTATGGGAGCGTCAATAACTAGGACTGTGATGTTAAAACGCCACAATGGTGGCCCCATTCATGAGCAGGGTTTGGGACCCCAGCTCGCGAGTTGTTCAAGTCCCAGGCACATGTGTGATAGTGTTTCAGACGGAGACCACGGGACCACAGGGAATTATTTTGCAAACCAAAGCACAATTATCGAAATAAAACCAACAACAAACAAATACGATCCGCCGCCATTCATACACAGAATGGACCACCACATTTAATCTCTCATTCGCTCGAGTCTGATATTACCAAGTAATATCAACCAATACTTTCACAGAGTGCTTATTAGGGCGCGATAAGCACTAGCTGATGGCAATACACTGTCACTTTTGGTGATTAATGGGATTCTTCCATTGAATAACTGAAACAGTCCGCACGAGTAAAATCTTACAAACAGTAAACAAGCCATGATAACAGAGCAAGTTAAAATGTAATAGCGTTAGAATCAAAACCAGAGGGCGTTATTGCTGGTTGACAAAAGCCTAATCTGCATTTTTGTCTATTAAAGTGCAGGTTTAGAAGCAGGAAGTATGAGGGTTTCTTGCAATGACAAACAATATGGAAATGTACTACAAACACCAATTAGGACCTATGAGGGAAAAAGATATAAACAAAAAAAAACAGATTATTGTTCTATTATAGAGATTACCGCGTCTCTCTCTTGAAGCTATTTCCTACACCCATAAGTTTGAAAAAAAACAGCCAATCAACCAAAAAAATACGAAATTGGCGGACCGGCGCAAAAGATTTCAAAATAAAAACCACCATGTTATTTTTTTTTCCCTCTGCATATTTATTTGTCCTTCAACCAAATACTATATATATCATATACTAATATATATATATATAGATATATTATATATATATATATATATATATATATATATATATATATGTGTGTGTGTGTGTGTGTGTGGTGTGTGTGTGTGTGTGTGTGTGTGCGTGCGTAGCGCGTGTTGCCTTGAGGAACTTTAATATCAAGATTAAGACTTAATAATAAATAAATACATCTACATGGTCTCTATTATGTAAATGGTAGTAGTCAAGGGTAATAGGACAATCTGTGCGCAAATCAAGTAAAAACTGACTAATTGTCAAAAAATGTGAAAAAATGCAAAAACTATGAAATTTAGACTGATAGAAGACTTGATTGAGAACCACTCTAAAGATTGCATTGATGTTTTAATTCCTTATTTTCAAACTTTCTCCAATCATTAATTTCCTCATATCATTTTATATTCATTTTTTTAAAGGCTTTCCTGTTTGTGATGTGTTGCCGGCAAAGGGAGGGGGTGGGGGATAGAACTACAGAAATAAAGGAATAATTAAAAGCAAAATAGAAATAGTGATAGGAAGTGGTCACTGTCCCTTTTTATTTGTTTAGTTTTATTTTTTCTTATTATCTGATGAATATAGGATATTGCCCTATCTATTAGAAAGTTTAATTGTGTTTACCCTTTTATACGTTCATGTCCTTGATTTTTCTGTTCATTGTTGTCCGAAATCCTCCTGTGTAGAGTGGGAATTACCTTTTGGTAGGTGGACTCTGAACTGCAGGATTCAAGGTTTTTGTTTTTTTTCTCACTCAAGGACTTGTGCACAAAACACAGTGTGGCCAGACTTTTGAAACTATGTTTTATTTTTAGTTTTATTATTATATAAGCCTAGGCCTAGGACATAGAATTGTAATTTATTTTTTTTTTTTAATAAATTAATTTGAATTGATTGATTAATTTAATTAATTTGCAAATGAATTGATGAAAGAGAAACAATGACCAACATTTAATATTTATCAAAAACCAATAAACATGCATCAAACAGAAACGACCTTAAATATTTTCATATTATAACAACAGTATTTTTCAACAATTCTTTCATTACAAATTTGTGAAGTTGGTACTTGGTGACGCATTGCATTTTTTAAACCACAAATCACAGCAACTGGTTTCCGCTCTGATACAGCAGATAACAATTACAGATCATCGTGCACTGGCTTTGGGCATGAATGAAACACAGTGCCACACTTGTTCCCAACACCTACCTGAAGCTAAGAGTTCTTTGTCTTTTGATAACTCCAAAGGTGTGTGTTCTCATTTAAATTTCCCCTGTGAACTCCTCGGCATGTGCACGATTTGATCACGGGGAGTTCATACACCATCATACCAGTGGATTTTTGAGGTCAAATTTGCATGTTTAGTCTTGGTACAGAGGCCAATTAAGTTATTTTTTTTTTTATTGACTCATCAATGGAATCTGGGTCTTACAGTTACAGTTTTTTTACAGTGAAAGTTGGTTAGAATTTAAAACAGCTGAAGATACCTTTTGTTCAGAGTTACATTACAGACATGCTGCTCAGAGTGGTACTGACATCAAAACACCAGTTGGATTACCCAGGAGGACATCCGATATAGACAGACACATTCTGCAGAGAGAGCAGGACAAAATGAGGCTCAAAGAGCAAGAAAAGGGAGAGTGAGAACAACAGAGGGTAAAAGAGTGAAGATGACCATTTCCTTGAGAACCATCCCACCGTTGGTCTTCTGAAAACACTGGTGAACTGCCAGTTTCCTGTAGTTCAAAATATAAACAAACTCCAAAAACGTACTAATATGTTCACATTACAATATCAAAACCAATCCAAGAGCAAAATCAAGCCAAATGCCATCTGATTTGCCAATGAATAATTAGCAATTAAATTGCAACAAAATTTTTATCATTTTTGAATCTGTGATATTTCCTCTGCCCCATGAAAACATCTCAACCGTAAAACATCCCTTTGTCACCATAGACAGCAGAGCGCAAGGTGATCTGAACAAACACTCAGGCAAATGGAATTACAGTAAAAAACTGACCATGCAACTGCAATTCAAGGACAATTTGTACAAAAATAAATAAATTATAATAATTCAAAGCATTAGGTGAATGTGTATGTGTGTACTTATGAGTTGTAGTGGTTTGGGCTTTTAAGAACGCTGAAAGAAGAATGAGGCTGTTCAGTATCGAAGTAAAATCTATCAGGGAGTTCTGGGGCTGTGTGTTGAGTAAAAAATCCTCTTTTTTTTATCCTTTTTATTTCTAGGTAAACCTAACCACATTATTATTGGCAGACAGAGGTCTGTAAACATGACAAGAACAAACACTGTAGCCATGAAAATTGTAAACTCTATTAAGCAATGCGCCAAAAAACACTCTGATAACTGCCCTGGGTATGATGTCTATTTATACGCTATTCATGTAACTATAGGTGTGAATTAAGGGTGATTGGGACCATAAGGTTCCAAATGGGACAGTATAGCATTATGATAAGAATTTATTTGGTTCACCTATTGAGCGTGAAAATTAAAAACCTTTAGGTTTTTTTTTGGCTGAGCCCCTAGCTGTAAGACCACACTAATTGAAAATGGGATGCCCTCATTGCGTTGTGAACATCATATAGGTTGGCGGGGCAGGCATCAAACAGGAAGTGACCGTGGAAATTGCTAATTAAGAAAAATGGGAATTCACCTTGTAATAGAGAACCATTTATATGCTCTGAAATGCTTTAAATCAGTGGTTTCCAAACCTTTTTTAATTATGCAAGCCCTAATCACCACAAAAATTATTTCACAAACTAGCTACGATTTTTGCTAAAATAAAAAATTTCTGAAATAGAAGCATTCTGAATAAAAGCATTATAGATACTTTTTTTTTTTTTTTTAACTTGTCTATTTGATTTTTTAATGTTTCAATAACTTCCGGAACTTCAAGCCTTCTTTTTTTACCTCAGTTGCATGTGTTGTATTGTTGAATTGTGGATGGTGATTTATGAACGGAGAAATAAACATGGACTCTTAATGATGATGAACAAAAAAGGAACTAATTGCATATAAAATTATAATCAAAATTATGAACTAGCTTGTGCAATTCAGTAAATATTCTCTTACCGTTCCGTAAATCAATGATAAAATGTGCTGTCCCAATCCGCCCAAAAATGTGTCCCAAAAAAAAGATTTTTTTTTTTTTGTTCAGGCTCAGTTAACAGAAAAGTGTACATCACACACACATCCTTTCATTATAATATAACATTGTTTTCCTCCTCAACCCTCCTCAATGTATTTTCAAACATCTTCAGTATTAACAATTACAGTATTACAGGCATGTTTGGACTTGATGTTTTTTGTTATTTATGGCAAGAAACCTCTGCACAAGGCAGGAAATCCAAAAAAACTGTCCCACAACTCTTAATGTATTTTTTCTCTTTTAAGTTTTTTATTTTTATTGTGTTTACATTTATTGTATAATGTTAACTTGTATTTGCAATAGAATAAAAAGTGTCTGTGCCACCTTGTACAGCACATTCTTGTACATGTTAGGATGGGGCTCACTTATCATAGGATCTCAAATGACATGTAAAAGAATGGTCGTAATACAAAACTCCACTCCAATGTACTGCATAGGTCAGCAAATATGAAGATGTGTCCCTATGAGAAAATGAATGCACTGGACAACTCTGTAGCAGTCCTTAAGCCTCTAACGTGTTCTTCTGAACTGCTTACACTTCACATAATAGCATGCCTGTTGGTGGCACTTGGGCTTTCATTTAACCAACAATGATAGTTTCACATCAAACTTATAAACGGCATGCACTAGTATACCAATTCAGGGTTTGCTTAAAAAAATAAATAAATCAATTGCACGTTGCATATATAACTTTTTAATCAGATGTACTGCTATTTGATAGCAGAGTAACTAGATTTAGGCCCTATTTTAGGCCCCCATATTTTTTACTCTTACTCTTCATGGAAAGGGATTTTATGCTGTCCACCAGATGGCACAACTAAAACTGAATAATTAAATATTACCTCAGCACTTTTTCAACATCTACAAACACCATCAAGTTTTCTTTACATAGAGCTATATACTCCCAATATTTATATATTTCGCAATTGCTAAACCTCACTGAAAGAGTACTTTTTAGAATTACTCCCATAATTCATTTTGTGTTTTGGAGTTTCTTTTTTCCCGACCTTGCATGTCAGTGGTAGGTAGGCCTACAACCCCCATACAGCAAATGTGGTTGTCCAAAAATCTTTTTCATTTTCGATTCGTGATGGAAATTTGGAGCAGACTAAAACAAATCGCTTCAGGTTTCCTGTTCTGGCCCAGTCCAGGACAAAGTCTAACATATTTTCAGAATAAAAACTTACGTAGGTCATTGCTCCAATTCATTCAAATTCCGGAAAAGAAAGGTGCTTTGCACCAAAGATGTTTGTTAAGACTGGACAAACAGGCATCAACAACTCCACCTGCTGCTCTTTTGTTTGCTCTGCTTGTGAAAATTATTCCACTGTTGTCTCATATGGATATCAACAATGTTTTTCCAAGCATTTCGTTTGCAGCCAGAGTCTTTCCCAGTACAACTTTACAAGAAGTCCAGATATTTGTTTGTAATGCAAGTCTGATTTTTTGCATCAAGTATTTCCAACAAAAGGCGTTAATGGTGTGTCTAAAAACGACAAACCCGGTTCCCAAAACAAGTTGGGCCACGGGTAACACATTGTGAATATGAAAACAGAATTGCAATGATGTGGAAGTTTCAAATTTCAAATTTTATTAGTAATCAGAATACAACATAGATGAAATCAAATGTTTAAACCTGAGAAAATGTATCATTTTTAAGGGCAAATAAGTTGATTTTAAAATTTCATGGCCTCAACAACAGATCTCAAAAAAAGGTGGGACAAAAAGACATAAATGTTTAACCACTGTGTGGCATCCCTTCTTCTTTTATATATAACATCTGGCAAACGTCCGGGGACTGAGGAGACAAGTTTGCTTCAAGTTTAGGGAATAGGAGTGTTGTCCCATTCTTGTCTAATACAGGCTTCTAGTTGCTCACTGTCTTAGGTCTTCTTTGTCCCATCTTTCCTCTTATGATGCACCAAGGTGTTTTCCTATGGTGTGAAAGACCTGGACTGCAGGCTGGCCCATTCAGTACCCCCCGGATCCTACTTCTATACGCAGCCATGATGTTGTAATTGATGCAGTTATGTGGTCTGGCATTGTCATGTTGGGAAAATGCAAAGGTATATACCCTGAAAGAGACGACGTCTGGATGGGAGCAATATTGTTGTCCCTATGAACTTGGATATCCCTTCCCAGCATTGATGGGTGCCTTTCCAAAGATGTGTATTAATCTGCCTATGCCAACACGCACTCATGCAAACCCCATACCATCAGAGATGCAGGCTTGTGAAACGGAGCGCTGATAACAACTTGGGTTGTCCTTGTCCCTCTTTAGTCCTCGTCTTAGTCCGGGATGACATGGCGTCCCAGTTTTCCAAAAAAGATCTTCAAATTTTGATTTTCGTCTGACCACAGAACCAGTTTTCCACTTGTGCCACAGACAGTCCATTTTAAATGAGCCTTGGCCCAGTGAAAACGCCCTGCACTTCTGGATCATGTTTAGACGAATGGATTCTTTTTTGACCTATAGAGTTTTAGCCGGCAACGGCGAATGGCCACGGTGGATTGTGTTCACCGGACAATGTTTTCTGGAAGTATTCCTGAGCCCATGTGTGTGATTTCCATTACAGTAGCATTCCTGTATGTTGATGCAGTGCCGTCTAAGGGCCCGAAAGATCACAGGCATCCAGTACCATGTTTTCCCGGCCTTGACCCTTACGCACAGCGATTGTTCCAGATTCTCTGAATCTTTGGGTAGATATTATGCAATATAGATGATGATAACTTCAAACCTCTTTGCATTTTTCTCTGAGAAAACTCCTTTCTGATATTGCTCCACTATTTTTTTTTCGCCGCAGCATTGTGGAGGAATGGGGATCCTCTGCCCATCTTGACTTCTGAGAGACAGGCTGCCACTTTGAGAGGCTCTTTTTAGACCCAAATCATGTTGCCCAATTGACATAATAAGTTGCAAATTGGTCTTCCAGCTGTTCCTTATATGTCAATTTAACTTTCGGGCCTCTCTTATTGATACCTGTCCCAACTTTTTTTTGGAATGTGTAGCTCTCATGAAATCCAAAAGCAGAGCCAAGTATTTGGTTATGACATTTCAAAAATGTCACTCTCCATCCACATTTGATATGTTATCTATATATCTATTGTTGATAAAATCTAAGTTTATGAGATTTGTAAATTATTCCATTCCTTTTTTACTCACAATTTGTACAATGTCCCAACTTTTTTGGAATCGGGTTTGTATCAAGAGGGCTCTGCTTAAGTTTATGGGCCTAAAACACAACAACAGAATATAATCCATACATTTTCTTCCTATTTTTGTGGAATTTTCTTACAAATGTACAATATTGCATTATACTAGGAGGGGGAGCTAACAACACATAGGCTACCTTTTGCTAATGGAAATTCATAGGTAAAAAACAAATTTGAAACAACATTTGAATCAGAATGTGTGAATTGAGTCAATTTCACTACACACAGTTTAACAGTACTGGCTTTCTGTTGTGCAGTGAGAGTAAAGCGGTTTGCCTCCTCTAAAAGCTGTAATTTTTGCTGATATATTTGTCCATGGGCTGAGCCATTGCCTCATGGCATTGTTATGTTATTTTAATCCTCCTCTTAGAAAAAGGCAATAAGTCTGGCATAAGCTATTTCCCAGGACACGGGTTTAGGAGGTATAACAGACCGTTTAGACCTGAAAAGTCTCAGTGCATGGATAACAATCCCATGGCTTTAAGCTTCCATGTTACTAGCACACATATGGGGAATTACATCACAGGATACCCCACGGATGTTTTGGCAACACTGCTGGGTCCATCATGAGTCAAACATATTTTCCTGCATGAGAGCGAGGCTATTTTTGTCAGTCCCCAAGTAAGGTGCTTCTTGCAAAAGCTCAGACATGTGTTGGGACTATATTTGGATCAACGGAATCTCCTCTTATTCTATATAAAAAAATAATAATAAAAAAAAAAAGATTGTATCTTGTCATTTAGTTATCATACAACTAACTATTGCAGGTACTGTACAGACCCCCATGAATAAACATGAAGTTAAAGTCACCTTTACATTAAAACTGCAGCAAAATAGCATGAAAAGTAAAATACTTTAGCTGAAAAAAAATGACTGTTATTGTCTTCTTGAATTATTGACAATCTATTTTTCCTGTTTAACACTGTAAAGCTGCTGTGACACAACCAGTATTGTATAAAGCGCTAATACAAATAAAGGTGACTTGACTTGAAAATGGAGGCGATGGATGCCAGATGTTTTCTTTTGCCCTATTTTTACTGGCAGTTATCAAGCATGAATGAATTATTATCTAATCTCCTGCTGATACTCTTGCGCTTAATGCCTGTCTTTTTGCGCAATACTTGATTGCGTATAAAATTCCACTAAGATCCTGCACAATTAAATAGTTAATAAAATTCTTGTGTCACTACTGAAACATTCATGACTTCATTTGCTTTATCATCAGAGGTAATGAGGTGTTAGGTTATGCATCACACATGCAACCATGCAAACTTTCCCAGGGATTATGCAAGAGTAAAATAAACTTATTTTGTGACAGGTTTAAAACATACATAACCCTGAGACAAAACAGAGTACGTCTGATCTTAGTAAGCAGCTTTAGTAGGGCTCCTTAAAAGCCCTGTCAAGAAAAAAAAAATCTATATATATTTGATGAGCTCTGTCTTCCTCATCTGTTTACCCTGGAAATGTATTCAAAATCAGTGTCAGAAAAGGGATATCACATCGCTCTCAATCTTTGTTCTTTGGTTCAGAGATGTAGATAACTATGGCAGCTGCAGAAATCAAGATTGCACATTGCTCTCATTATTTCAGTAAGAAGCGAAGCATTCTTTGGAAGAATGTGTGACCAAGTATTTGAACTTGTATAATTTAGTTATTTACTGAGCATTTCAGGTAGTAATTATTATTATTATTATTATTATTATTATTTTATAATCTGAATAGTATGAAACTTGGTGAGTTTTTGGATAGGTGAATACAAAACAAAACTGTGGACATGATTTGAAAAGGCATGGTTTTAGGTTTTAAGCCACTTTTAGGGTAAGATATACTAAAAATTAAAAAGACTTTCTTTTGTGTTTTTGCAAAGAAAGTTCTGCATACAGACAACAATGCTGTCAAAATGATCCCCCCGCTCACACAGATCTGTGGAAAACGACTAAAAGTGCTGTATTATACATGCCAGACCAGTACATTCTTCTTAAATTTGTTTTTAATGACATGTTTTTACTTGCCCTTGAAACCCGTTTTAAAAAGTTTCAGGCCCCCAAAACGCTATTGTCATGTAAATGAATGGTCAAAACTCATAAAAAGATTCCATTTTTTAGTTGAAAACAGTGTTGTGTAAATGTGTGGGTTCAATTTAAAAATCAGCCATTGTGAATTAAAAAAGCCGAAAAGGAATTTATGCTTATTGTCTTCAGTCAGATTTGACCACCAGAATCACAAGTGTAACCCCAAAATTAAGAATACCAAAATGTCAAGTACAAACAGCAGTTTAAAGGGGGAAGATGATATTTACACTTACAGACATTGCCTAAATTGATTGTTGTGGGTAGTAATTCACATTTGACAGGCCCTGAGAAAAACTTTTCCACCACCAGAGCATTCTATGATTCTTCTGTTGGGGCTCATACGGAGCAAACTGGCAACAAGACATAAATATCTGTCCAACTCCTGGCAACATGTGCATGTGCCCTCTAATGTGTATGTACCAAATGTTAAGCTGAGAGGACATTTAGAAACAACCATTTCTCCACATTTTCTCTCTATGCCATGCTCAGACATAAGGCGAGAGCATGTGTGCTACTAAATAAGTGACACCCTATCCATCCTCACCTGTCAGTGTGTGACTTGGGTTGAGCTCTTGTGAAACAGCATAGTGAACATTCCTGTCTACGGCATGCATTACATAACAGTGCAAGGACCTTATCTGGGTTAACACGGTATGATGTTACTGGGAAAAATCACCACATGCTGGGTAAATCAAAACATATCTGTGAATAATCATGTTTCAGTGAAAGCATGGAATTCCAAAGAGGTTTCTGAAAAACATGAAAACATTTGAAAACCGATGACTATTTCACCAGCCAGTTCATAACTCATAGACATGGACGTAAATACAGCTGATGGATGCTTTGCAATGACTATTTTCATAGTTGCAATGCTGAAACATAGAAGCTTTGAGACTTTTGCCAGGTAATTTGAACACACTTCATCAGTCTGGCATCCATCAGGCATGTCTGACCCTTCCTTTGGATCTCTTGATGTACGTCGTTGGATGTTCTCTACACTGTAGGCACAATAACAGATCATAATTAGGATATCTTTAGAGTAGAGTCACAGTGACAGAGATTAGAATTAGCCTCCTCTGGTCTTGATTCCAGCTTAAATAAGGTCAGTGATTTTTACAATAAAAATGCATTATAAGTGTCTTCTTCTTTATCAATCTGTCATTAAAGAACATGCTTGAGATAAAAAAAAAGAAAAGAAAAAAAGAAAGTGCGTGAAAAAAGACAAACATCACTTGAGATTTATTTGACTGTGGATATTGCATTATGTATTTTTTAATTTCATTGTTTTTTTTTTAGATTATTATTCTTTGGGGTTTAAATGTTCATAATTTGACTAATGAGTAATTTCACCTAATATATAAAGACCTTTAAGCACAGCTGACTGCACAGAAACTTACCTCACCCTATAACACCTAACTGTGACTCATAAGATTATGCCATATGAGCTGAACATTGCATAAAACACAATACACCTCAAAACAGCTGGGTGTCAGATTAAGATCCCTACAACAGGAAGATGATACTTTTGCCACTTCCTGTTGCTCCACCTTCAGCACTCACTGTAGATGCATCTATCTGAAAATACTAACCCGACTCCGTAACACCACACCCTCCATTTGTGCAGCCCTTTTGTGCTGTCAGGTTAGTCAAACGTGACTAATTGGTTTCAAGCAAGATACAAACTATTTTGTTTGTGTATTGGCTTTCTAATGTCTATTTCTAGGGATGAATTTTATACTCTCTTGGTTTCAATTGTTCAGCTGTATTTAAGTTTAAGTTATTTTACATTTTGTTAAATGGTAGCCTACATTTATACTATGTAATTCAATACAGGTGGGCTTCAAGAAGTTGCCAAAAGCTATTCAGCAAAAAGGAAGGCATTTTCCATCATAAGGCTAATTTAAAGCGGAACTATATGCTTTTATTTTTACATTAACTTCCTTTAGTGGATAATGTTGCTATTTGTGCATAAAAAAAGATGAGCAAAGTTACAAAACACAAATTACACTCCAGAGTTATTCGGTATATCAGTAAATGCTGTTTTTGAATGCCCTCAAATGCTTTGATTATAATCCTGAGGTTTCTTCCAGGAATGTACACATCACAATTTCCTGAATTTAAATAATTCCTACCCAAAGTATTCCCATAAAAACACAAGAGGGAGCAGAGCCTGGTTGAGTTGCGTTAGTAGTGTGTTGTTTGCTATGTCTAAGAGACACTAGGTGCTTCCCAAATCACGTAATTATGCACTATACACTATAAAATTCCAAAAAGAAAAAGTGCACTTTAATTAGCCGAATAATGCAATTAAATAACCGAAAAAACAAATGTGCTTGATATGCACTTTAATTATGTAGCGAAGGGGGAGGGGCTATCAGACTCCAATTACAAAATGACAAAATAGCATTATATAATTAAAACACTACATGGTTTGAGTACATAGGGCATAAGTACATGAGTGCATAAAGTATAGTGCATCATTTGGGACACTGCTACTGTTTTGCAGTAAACATACTTATACACATGTAACTGTTTACGTTCATAACCAACTGTTTACAGTATGTGAACTTTGTGTATTTGCCGCATGCAGTTCATGTGTGTGTGTTCTCAGAAAAAGGTGTAAGAAGTTACTTTTTAAATGCATACAAAGAATAAACTTCTCATGATGAAGAACTGTAAATGTCTCACGAGCATGATAGACATTAATCAAAAACAAACAAATGTTGTTTGTTTGTTGTTGCTGTAGAAACCGAGGCACAGGCTATACAGTGCCAGAAGCTGGTTCCAGAAATAAAAACTCCATTAATTTTCTCCATAGGGAAATCGATTTTAAACAGTAACTGACAAACCTTTTAAAGACAGACAGGCTGTGAACTCTGAGGTTGATAATCGATTCTGTATGCTGTTGTTGAACTTGTCTGTTCACATTAATTTAACTAATTTTTAAATAAGTCTCTTTAAGAGCAGAATATGTTGTGAAAAACTACATTACCCATGATGCTTTAGAGGAGTTTCACCAATCAGAGAGGCTCCAACAAAAAAAAAAAAAAAAAAAAGATCTTTTACTCTGCTCCACCATGGCATAATAAATGATCATGGGGTATTATAAGCTGAAACTTCACAGACATGTTCCAGGGTCACCAGAGACTTATATTACACCTTGTAAAAGAGACATAATAGACTGCTGTAAACATTCTTTGGAAAGGAAAGGGGAAAGAGTCGGTGAGGGAAATTTATTCCATCCACACTCCTTGAGGTTTTGGAATCTCAGTGAGTCTCTATGGAAACTGATGGAAAACACTACATTTGACTTATTGAATAGTTTTCCTAGGTGTGTGTTACTAAGTTCCTTGACCAAGAACATGTTACTAAGATCTTTGGAACATCTGTAAAGGCCAATATTAACAATGTGCTTTTCATTTGCTGAGTCAGTGAGGGCATCATTTGAAAAACTATTCTAGACATTGATGGGAACCATTTATTAGACTTAATGTAATAAGAAAACCTTTATGCATTTCATTCTTATATACATTTTGAAGAACATTGGGACATCTCTTCTGTGTTCCACAGAAGAAAGTCAGTCATACAGTTTTGGAATGACATGAAGGTAAGGAAATGTCAATTTTCATTTTTGGGCAAACTGTCACTTTAGGTATCGACTGATGCTATGAACCACATAATTCGCTATGACAAACTCTGAACACCATCTACAGCAGTAGGATTGCATTAAAGAAGAAACTGCAGATGTCCTCAACAAGGCTTTCACATTTTCGAATTGCAGATGTTTCTGTAATGGACTGTCCCTGATGGTTCTACTCAAATTTGGGGAGCCTGGGAAGCCTGCTAAAACAAGCAGAGTGCCAAGAATGACATTCCCCATGGAACAGCGTGAGATCTTAGTATGCATACTAACAGATGTTAAAGCTCTTAGTCCACCAATCTGACCCCTCACCTAGACAGAATACCAGAAATGAACAAGACCGTTCAAGTAAGACAAGAAATGCTTTTAGTTCCATAAAGGCACAATGGTATCAAAACTATTTATAAGCCCAGCAATGGACAGCGATGTTTCTGGTAGTGGAAGGAGGTGACCGCTAACATACCAGGCTATTGGTTGACCTTGAAGTGTACTGGAGCCCCCTGAGGACAGAGACATTCCAGCGAGAGCATTCTTTGCGTCTGTTCTCCTTCAGCTGAGAAAAGTCACACTGATCTGTCACATGTAAACCCATCAGCCAGGTATCTCGCAAAGCATTTATGGAATGCCAGCTCACACCTACTAAGGGAGGCATGTGAGGCAAAATATTTATCCTGAAAACAAAAAACCCACTGAAGAGCGCACACACTGTCCCCTTCTCAGTGGACTTATTTAACACCGTCAGATGTCCCACAGCTTTTAATGCACAAGGGTAATCATGTTGCTTGGGGTGTGTGTGTGTGAGAATCATCATAATAATGAATACTACAAGGAAGTTTTTCCTGAAACATGAATGCATGGCAGGCTGGAACCAACACCAAAAAGGCTGCTACTATACAATGTATCATTTGTCTGCATTCTTCAGAATTTCAATTCAATGCAGCTGATGAACAGAGCTTTGAAGTCAAAGTTCTTAAGGGATTAATGTTGGTAACAAAGCAGGGAGGAAAGGTGAAACTCTACCAGGCACATTTTTCATACAGGTCTGTGCCTTAATACCCACTTTGGTGGTTACTCCTAGACAGCAATGAGATTAAATATGAAAAGTGAGACTTCTGCATGAGGCTCCTGTCTCTTAAAACGTTCCTAAAAAGACCAAAATAATCTCCCGTAAAGCAGGGTTACTTAAATCTGGCACTGTAGTTTAAACCCTTATCAAAATCACCTACCTGTACATTTCAAGTTAGTTTGAAGACATTGATGAGCTGGCTGGGGTTGGGGAGGGGGATGGGGAGTCTTTGATTAGGGTTGGGGCAAAACTTTGCAGAGCAGTGGGCCTTTTGTTCTTGAGTTTTTAAATAAGATCTCAACATTGCAGAGTTTCTCATTTCTGGCTCTGGAGGTCCTGGAGTTTAACTCCAAACCTGATCAAACACACCTTAACAATATAATCAAGGTCTTCAGGATTACTAGAAAATTACATGCAGGTAAGTTTGGAGTTTTGGCTAAACTCTGCAGGACCAAATTGATCAAAACTGATAATTTAAAGATATATAACTGAACTGAGAACTCCATCTGTATAGAATTCTCCTCTGGGTGTTAAAAAACAAGAACAGCATTTCAGCTCTACTACTTATCTGACGTGTCAGACATCTCTCTTCTTCCCCATTTGGAATGGAATGCTTTAACATGTTTTACGCTACCAGGGGGCAAATTCCTCTTGATGTTGAGCTATGTAGCTTTGAATTAATTTGGCTTGCAAAGTGTTCCAAACTGTTGAGACCCTTGTCTGGTTAGCTCTAATTTGCCTAAGGCAGTTAAATGTCCTACCCTGCATTCGAATATGCCTTTTTTTTCCTACTATAGGCCTATAGTTGGAGAAAAACAGTATTTGAAAAGAGTACTATGTCCGAATTTATAGTATTCAAAACAGTAGGTGAAAAGTTGACCTACTACTTTCACTGAGATTCTGAAGTGCACATCTGATGCAATTGTAGTGGAGTGGAACTGATGAAAATGACAATACGGCCGCTGGTCGCGAAGTTTGTTTCCCCTCACATATAGTACCTACTCAGAATTCTGGATGCACCTCTCGACACTAGAATAACATCTTAATTTGCAAAGCCACAAAACAGTACTGGTTACTTTCATAATAAAAGCACAGTGATTTACCAAAAGCTGAGAATACAATTAAGTATTTATTGGTGTTTGGTCTGTACTACAAATTTTTGCACATCTTCCATTTTAACATTTGCACAGATGATGAGAGGAATGATCTTTTTGTGGCTTTGAGAGCAGAGTTCTCTCTCTTTATGAAGACTGCTTGCCAACACTAAGGCAGGTGGCAGAATTGTTTTGCTGTTGTGAATAAAGCTTCCTTGTGCTCTGAAAGAAAGATGTCATTCATGCCAAAGAAGGGACACAGATAAGAGCAGTTTGCACAGACTTGCACATGTAATACATCTCAGTAGGACACACTGCTCATACCTCCCTCTAAAAGCATCTGTATTTTCAGTTAAGACACAAACCAGCCAACACACTGTCTTTGTAAAGATATATATTAAAGTTTTATTCAAATTACTGAAATGTTAATGACATACAAAACAATTGCCCATTCTTGAAGTTCACAGCAACATCCAAATATGGGTCAACCAGTTTGAACTGCGTATCTACATTTCACGTTGCTAATGCTCATACTTTTATTATATAATTTAATTGTAATGCAAATCTTTGGCATGTTCACATTACTAAATACCAAAAAGTAAAATAATATACAAAATATATTAAATTCTCTCATTTCAAAAAAGCCCTTTCTGTAAACAGTCAAAAGTAATGAACAAAACAAGCATGAATCCACTACAAAGCACTGACCAGCAAGTGCTTTGTATCAGAGCCAACAGGAAAATCAAAGTAGCATTTAATGATAGTGAGAAAGGTTAAATTAACATGGTATGATACTTATTACCCACATATATAAGACTGTTTGTTTTCATTGGTAAGTGTTTATACCATTATCCCACCATAACGCAAGTGTAGTCTTGATTGAGAACAGGCAGAAAAGTCTCTGTCTCCGAAATCAAGGCTAGTCACAGTTGCTACACTGAGTCACATAATCAAACTAGCATAGCATGCTTACAGCAGAACCAGCTACTGCAGCACTATGGAAATAAATGGATCCAAAAAAGGATGGTAGTCTAAATGCTAGCCGTTTTGAATAAGGCCAAAGGTCAGACTGCAGATAGCCTTTTTCCTCCGAGCAGGGGCATTCCGCCATGGAGGAATGTGGGAAGATTAGCTCCAGCTTGTCTGCAAGGGAGTGGTAAGCATGATGGTTGCAGTTCTGCGCACAAAATAATAATAATATGGCATCTGAAATATCAGCTCCGTCCCTCCTAAGGGTAACATTTGCCCTAAGTGTCACTAAAAGAGGCTTCCCATTCCTCTATTTAAATCAGGGAGCCAGAAGCACCCGCTGTCAGTCAGTTATAGTAAGAACGGCAACTGTAATGATAATTTAGTCAAAGGGAGTGCTAGTGAAGGTATTTACCCAACTATTCTGGTAAATTGTCTAATCCCAGGCCTCCAGGTTCAAACTGTGTTTGGTCTCCTACAATCCAAACTATTTTTTCTTGATATTTAAGAATGAAGCAGTTGCGATGGTACATCTACTATACATGGAGCACGTAAAGTTAGAGATATATTTGTCTGTGCATTTATCTATGGAATGTGGGATATAGTCTTACATGGGTTGGTATACTTAGTTGGTTTAAAAAAAAAAAACACTGCACTAGTTTGTTCCTTAAAGGAAAGCAAATGCAAAAACAAAAGTTTCACAACAGTGGGATATTTCTTCCTATTTCTCCATTCTGTCACACAGTCAGCAGCAATACTCATAAATACAAAAGAACATCAACATATACAATGTGTATATAAGCACTTAAGAAGCTTTTTGGAGCTCTGTAGAGGACTGTCCATGTACCTCACATTCAGACCATAGATCTCACAGTCCAGGTTGAGAGTCACCAGCTGAGATGAAACACTGTCATTTAACTTGTACAGGAACTGTCAAGAGAGCTCAGCTCTCCTTCACAGAGGATCAGTTTATGGTTACTCCCACTATCCGTTCTTCTCTCTGTCTGATACAAAACTGACCAGCTTCAATGGTGAGCTCCTTCTCAAAGCAAGCACAGCTTCTCTTGATATGGTTGGTCCTCAGATGGAGCCCCAAGGAGAAAATCTTTTGTGCATAAGACCAGCATCAAGCTGAACATTGCTCATCTCAGATGAGAATCTCCACCATGTCGTTTTCAACAGCGCTGCTGATCTGAGTTGTGTTGAGAGGAGTGGAATCTGTAACGAAATACAAGATCTTCAGTTTGTCGGCTAATGCCTGAAGAGCAAATAATGCAGAAAGTTTTACAAAACTCTGACTATATTTTATTTGTGTTCACTCCCCAATCGCTGCTTTGACATGGTGCTCAGGTTACTCTTTAACCACTCTGGTTCAAAAGAGCAAGTATGCACCACTATTACAGAAGTTCTAACCGTTAAGCATCGTCTTTGTCACCTGATACTACATATTAGATTTGCCACATCATATGTCAATCAACAAAACTTATCAAACTGCTCCAGAAATACCAAATAAATATAGTAAGTGACACAAGTGAAGATGGGTTTATGTACAAGTTTACACACCAGAACTGGGAGCAATGGAAGGTTCTGGAGCAGGTTCTGTTTTAGGATTGGACTCTTCACACTGGGTGCTGCTGTCTCGACACTGGGTTTTGGTGAGAGCATGGGGCAACGATGCGGCGGCCGTCTGGTCATCTGAGAGACTCTTCCCTAAAAATGGCAGACGGAAAAGGAAGCAGTTTAACTACCGGTTCCAACATAGGCATACCACCACACAAACATTTGCCATCCTGTAAACTCCCTTTACTGTTCTGGAGGATCTATTCTAGAGAACAGAGAAATGCATTCCGTTTCACAAGATGTAGACTATTTTGGGAATGCTGGCTAGTCGCCGCACTTGGTTGGCACATTCTTTCTTGGCGACATTACATAGATGCTAAGTAAAGGAGCTGCCCAGTTGTCCAGTTGAAAGTATATGTCTTTTTTTTTTCAGATATGTTACAGGCATACACCAGGGGTGTTCAGTCCTGCTCCTGGAGGGTCAATGTCCTGCAGATTTTAGCTACAACCCTAATTAAAGACACTTGAACCATCTAATCAAGGTTTTCAGGATGACTACCACTTCCAGGCAGCTATGTCGGAGCTAAACTCTGCAGGAAGGTGTCTTTTCAGAGGCAGGATTGGAAACCGCTGACTATGGCTACTATGCCTACCTTTGGTTTGGGTGGTGCTAGCTGTGGCAACCATGTTGATGGAGGGAACAGATTGAGCAGGTCGTAGGCCTTGCGACTCAGGTCGGCCTTGCTCTCGGCCTTGCCGTGACCGCTGCTGCATGACCTTTATAATGGCATCCTTCTCCAAAAGTTGAGCATAAAGCACCCGAATCCTGATAAAACAGACTACTTTGAGATACAGCACATGGATAGAATTGAAAAAACGAAATTTGAATGACTTTCAACTTCAACATACCGATTTTCCATCTCCTGATGCCTGTGGTTGGGGGACAGCAGGTCCTCATTGAAGCTACTATTGGGTGAATGGCGAGGTGAATGGTTGATGATTGTTGTATCCCTGAAAAGAGCATTACAGTTATAAAGAGTATACAAGCTTTGTCAAATTCCCATTTCCTGTCCTTTTAGGCAAGGCTTCTATCACTTCTGTTTCGACTTACCTCTGAGATGCAGCAGTAGCAGCGGCATCCATGGCAAACTGACGCATCGTGCTCTCCTCAAGATACTTTTGCTCCCAGCGGGTTATGTCAGCCTCCAGGGCCAGAACCTGCTCCTCTCTCTCCCTCAGCTGCTGATGCAGAGATGACATGTTAAGGTCCGAGTAGGACCCAGGACTCGTTTGCTGGGCTTGAGACTGCCACTAAAAGAGAAAGAAAAGGTTTACTTGTCAAGCCCAAAACATTTTCTCATCAGTTGGGTGCACAGAAGATCTGTCTGTTTTTTTACCTGCTGTCTTCTCAGGCTCTTGAGCTCCTGCTCCAGTCTGGTCCGCAGTCGTAACTCCAGATCCTCCCTCTTCTCACATGCCGCCTGCAACTGTGCAAGGGCACTCTGCATTCTCTCTACCTTCTCCACATAAGCTCTTTTCCTGCGTAACTCTTCTTCCAGCTGCCTATTTCGTGTCTGAGCGGACATAAGCGCTTGCTCCAACGCTTCTCGCCGCCTCTTCCATTCTTCTCCTGAGACTCGCAGATGCTGCAACTCTTTTTCCAGAAGTTCCCGCTCACGAAGGTGATCTTCATCTATGGGGAGAAAGAGAAAAAACATTGTGAGAACAATATACCACGACAACTTACTACATAGGGTACAAGCAATGCTTTCTGTTCTGTCATAATGCTTAGTTGTTACACAGGCCACAAAATGAATGACCGTGCTGTAGGACTGGGGTGTGTCCAGAGCATTCTCTGGGCTGTAGTCTCATTTTAACAAATTCTCAGGGGATAAGCTTCCCACAAGAGTCTGGAACAAAAGAGGCATGCTTGATTTACACATATCTGTCTGGGTTTGCAGGGGAGTGGCCGAGTTTCCGAGTAACCTTTGACCTACACCGCAGACTGTTTTAGAATTCCCCGATCACAAAAGCGATTCAATGAATTCTCATTTGGGATGCTGAATTCCTCAAAAGCTCTAAGATGACTTGGCACACTGAAAAGGGATATACTAAAGTCCAGTTCACTAAATTTTGGGTCACTTTGAATGCGTTGAGAGATAGAAAACAACTTATACAGCAATCAGTCTTCCATTTCACTCCTACTCTGATTATACAACCCAAAACAAATGCCTTTGGATGGAATGCAGACTTCCTCTTATCCACTTACGCACACAGGCACGTCTTTGTACCAACTGGATCTCTGGAATGCATCTGAGCCAGGCAGTAAACATGTAAAGCAAATACCTCCACAAGGTCATAAAGTGTAATGTTAACCTATACATCGTTACAAGTCTTCAGAGGTGTTGAATTGTGGCTTGGATATGCTTCTGTGGAACTGTGTGTTGGCTCACAAGGAAATTTTAAACATTCAAACATTTGCACAAAGCTCTTCTGTATCGGACTTGGGGGTAAACTAATTTTATTACGCAAATATGAAGGATCACTTCATACTTCCATCCTTAGGGAACAGAAAAAAAGACCATTCCAAAAGGGTTAAATCAAATGCTGAACACTGAACAATCCCTATTAGGATTAGCAAAACAAATCCAATTTACCCTACCACATCTCTAAATTCTTTAGCACTAATATGACCAAAAATGGAGAGCCAGTGCATAGGACATTACAAGGGGTTGCTTAGGGCCTCAGAAGCTGAAATAATGGTGGGGGCAGTTGGAAAGCATTCCAGGAGGATGAATTTTTCCCAAAATACCTAAAAATATTTCAGGAATCCAGGTCTCATTTACTTACAGCGTTAATAATGGTTGGTGGTCAAATTCCAAAAGCAACTATCTGAGATGAAGAATACAGAGTGTACCTAACCAGCTATTCACTGAAACCTAATGGCACAATTTGTTGCATTATTGTTAGAGGAATGAATAGTTATGCCTACAACAATAACATACAACTCATTGGGAACAGCTGGGGCTGCTTGTATGGTTGACCGCACATTGGGAGAAAGAATTTATAAAGACGCAAAGGGGAATTCTTACTTTGCTCAACCAGTTTAGCGAAGGCATGCCGACTCTTGTCTTCAACTTCCATGACTGCTCTCTGTTTGTTGGCTGTTTCCAGGCGGTCTAATGTGGGAGTCAACAATTAGTATTTATAGCCTCATACCTAAACATGTAGCTCATATTTAAGACAAATTACTCAGCTATGTGAACCATCTTACCCCTGAGATCTCTGTTGAAGTCATGAAGTCGCTTGATCTCACTCTCAAGCTTGTTCCTCATGGTTTTCTCAAGGGCTTCTCTCTTTGCAGATCCCTTCATAAGAGTCTCATAAGCCTCCGATATCCTCTGAATCTCCTGTTCAAGCTGAAAGAGAGGAGAAAGACATTTTAATATCCACCGTTACTCTTTAACCCATAGGAACTCATCAGTTCCTGGTTCCCATTTACTTTCACAGTAGGGAAAAGTACAGTTTGGGCGTTATGCTAAGTATCTCCTTTTGCGTTCCTTTGAAGGGTTAGGTTAGGGTTAGTATAAATTCCATTTTTGGGTCAACTACACTCTGTTTCTTACACCTAAACATAATGAGACAAGGATCAGAGAGCAAGAATGACAGATAGACAAAATCAGTTCGGGAAAGAAAGGAAAAGAGGGAAGAATGTGCTTGGCTGAGCTCTTCGTGGTGCTTGCCCACAAGTGAATCACCCTCACATAGCTCTTCAGGGATTGGGAATTGAATCAACATTCCAAAAAGAACACTTATGAGTCCCAGGTGTCTGCACATTCATCTCCCCACAGGGCAGGATGCCAAAGGCAAACGTGGGGAACAAAGAAAAAGTGTGTGTTGAAGGTATACCATTTACAGAGGCAAGAACAGTACTTCACACTATATCCACCTACATAGCATTTGTGACGCAGAAAATGGCTCAAGAAAGAAAATATTTTTCCAAAACGAACGAATCAAAGGTTTAAACTGTCATTACAGAACACTAAGATGAGAAATATCTCTGATTTCTTTAAATCACAGTTCAAATTTTTAATCTTAAAATCTACCAATATGAAATTAATGTGTTCTCTTAAGCAATGCCCTGGGTGCTATGTGGGATTCTGTTCAAGAGTGAAAGTGAAAGGGGCCATTCAGTCAGGTAATCCACAGCTGTGGGGTCTGGTTGCTGCTCTTCACAGCCCAGTCTGTCAGCTGTGGGCTATGCAAAGTCCCTTCTTAATTTGCAGACACTGAGATGAGCGAAGGCATCTGCTCCTATTGGCATCCCATTGGAATCCTAATAAAGAGGGCCACAGAACAACCCAGGGAGGGCTCCTCACTTTTGAGTTTTCAGATTTACAATTTATCGCTATGTATGGAGGCGACTTGATCTTCATGATCCATGATCTGTTCTAGTACGGCATTATTTTAATAATACAGTTGTTCTGATTGCAAGAACTATGTAGAATCTAAACTGAAATGACTGAACGATATATGCAAGGCCCAATAAATCTTTGCAAAGCAAATGCACAAACAAAATACCCCCCTCCCCCCTTATTCTGGCATGAAACTCTGGTATTTAAGTGATAACATTATCACGTTACAAAAAAAAAATGCTTGGCATTGCAGGAATTGGTAAATTCAATGTTGTTTCACATGCTAATTGAATTACTGGGAAATGTAACTCAGTCACTAGGAATGAGTGCTTTTCAAATTAAATAGAAATCCTTGTGATCCTTTCCCTTGCATGCATTCCTACACAGCAAGAGGTGCTAAACTCCTTAGAATGTGGTGGCTAGAAGACACCAGTACACAATGATTTCTTTTTTTCCACACCCTTTGTAGGTCATTTTTGAGATCAAAATCAAAGGCCACAGCTGCTTCTTTGGCATCCATGGCAAAATGTGGGGTCATACCAAGAATACAACAGTTCTGGGAGATTTCTAAGAAGGAACAAAGAGTCCTCTCTTACCTTCTGAAGTCTTGCTGCCTTCTCGCTGTAGCTCTCTACTTCTCCTCTCAGTCTCTCGTTCTCTTTAATGAGCTGCTCTATTTGGCAGTTGTTCACCGTGATGCTGTATCCTCCAACAATGACATCCTGACCAGCAGGGGTTAACGAGGGCAGGCCGCTATGGCAAGGTACTTGCGCCTGGGTGGGAAATAATTAGATAGAGATAAATATAAACCATTAGTATGCCAAAGCACCCTCAATGTACCTATATGTTATATAAATTAGCAAAATACCAAGTTGAATGTACCGGTGATGCTGTGAGTGGAAAGCAGGGGGAGGCTCTTTGTAATAGTGCCCATGTTCCTGTGAATGACTAAGCATATATCCAGGGGATCTGACCATGAAGGGGTACTCCGGGGGTGGACCGCGTTGGTCTTGCTCATGAATTGACCTCTCATTCACAACAGGACCAGAGTGGTTATTGGAAAGCTGGGGGTAGCTATGCGATGAGCTCATGGGAATATTGTCATGGGCACAGTTCCTCTCCAGCGAGAGCTGCATGAGGTGTTCGCTGAGCGAGCGAGCATGTTCTCCCTTCATGTACCACACTCTCTCTTCCTGCTCGGCTCCTCCATCCACACCAGGGGTCTCCAGGTTTCTCTGGTAGGCCAGGTACTGGGAGTGAGCCTTTGCTTCCTCATAAGTAGGCAGCTCCTCTGTGTGGAGCTGATACATTTGGCAGATGGGACTCTCTGAATGCTGGTAGTCCACCTGGTGCTCTTGGCCCTGGGGCTCCTGCCGGGTCGACAACTGGGGAGAAAGTGATTCCTCTTGCGTTAGGCTTTCCAGGGACGAACGAGGGGTTCCTGCGCCTCCACCACTGCTGCCTCCACGCAGAGCTTGCTGCTGGATGGCCAACAGAGTAGGATCAGTAGGGTTCCCATAACGGAGCTGCTCTTGAATCAGTCGGTGCAGCACCGTGCCTGACGAATCCTCTGCCGTTTCTCATTTCAGTCTTGTTGTGCAGACAGCAATCAATAATAGTGTGTAAAGAGAGATATTTGGACTAGACTGCAAACCTGATGTAAAACAAAACAAAAAAATATATAATAAATAAATAAATAAACAAACAAACATGTATGCATGTATAAATGAGTGAGTGTGTGTGTGTGTATTCAATTTTAAATACAAATCCTTGCTATTGCTCATCTATTCTGCATATTGTAAAACTCTACAGCAGCAAACACCCGTGAGTGGTGCCTCACTCCACATGCTTCTAGGCTGACTGCCTTTACCCATAGCAACACCACGTTTACCCAAAAATACCACGGCACCATCCTACAACCCCCATCATGCACAGGGTTTCCTCTTAAGTTTATAAATCGTGATCAGAATTAAAGGTGAACGAAAATTGGGTAGGATCCAATAATTTTCCAAAATTGCGAAAATAATTTCCTGCTACAAAGACAAATTCCTATCTAGTGTCTCATCTTTGTTTTACGATCACAACTGTAGTAATATATTTAAATATGCCAAAAGGAGCATTATAAACAAGGGGGTACTATAAAACTTGACTAGTTTATCTCCTTTAATTGTAGTTTAACCTGAATAGCACCACAGATGTTATATATTTCACAAAAACATTTACATTCATGTGTTCTACGAGTCAAAACTTTTGATTTACAGCATATGGTCCACAAAGAAATTCATAAAATCTTAACTTACACACTCTATAAAAATTAACGTTAAAACACATGCCAACAAGATACAAGCATCGTCCACTGACAGAAACTTTGCAATTTGCCATAAAAAAGGCGCAGTTTACAACAAGCTACTGTAAAATGCTTTAAAAAACTCACCAAGTCACAATCGCATAACGAATTAAAGTTACGGACCGTCTTTCTGTACTCGTATATCTGGTAAACGATATAATCCTTAAGGAAATTCGATGAGTACGGCTTTTATTTCCATGCGTATGTTTTTGAGTGCTGCGTGCGCGTCTGGAGAGCTTCTCCAGCAGACTGAGCTCAGGAGGGGAGGGGCTCTGCTAATAAATGACGAGAGTCTCCGATTGTTCACGGCCTCTGGAATGCGCGGAATGTGAAGGCTGCGAGTCCCTCGGGGATCAAAAGCAGTTCCGCTTGTCGCTCGCCCCGCCTCCTCTCGGGGAGCGCAGGGCGAACCGCCCGCCTCCAAGCGGAGCGCGCTGCTGAAGGGGGAGACAAGCGGAACTGCATTCACTCTCAGCCCCGTGCGCATTTGTCCTGCTTCTTGAAGGCGTTTTTGTTTGTAACGGTGAGAGGAATGCAGTAAAAGTCGCAGAGATCTGTAACCTTTGTTGGTTTGATTTACTACACTTTCTTTTGAAGTTCCAGTGCGCTCATTGGGCCTACTTATAATGCATGATTTACATAGGCTACTCAAAATATTATGGAGAATTTGTACTTTTATGAATGTGTTACTTTCTATAGTTATTTGCAAGTCTTAAATGTATAGTTCTCTTTAAAAAAAGACTTTCAAATCAGGCATAAACAATATAGGATGTATTAATTCATAATTTATTCAGCCTCATGTTGATTTAAGCATGACTTTCTTCTACAGAACACAAAAGTTGTTAGGCAGACTGCAACCTCAGTCACCATTCCCTTGCAATGTATGGAAAAAGATTTAAAGAAAGTGAATGGTGACTGAGGCGATTCTCTTTTTGAAGAAGAAAGTCATACAGGTCTGGAGCAACATGAGGGTGAGGTTTTTCATTTTTGGGCGAACTATTCTTCTAAGACACACCTATGCTTTTTATGAGAATTGTTATGCTAAAGTATATGTGCAAAAAATTATATGACAAGCAGGAGAACGAATCAGAAAATGTATAAGAGAAATATAGATCATGAGCCATTAGAGACCTGATCTGAAGGTCTTTTGTTTGCTCTGGGCCGGTGAATGTTTAAGCTGTGGCCCGTGCCAGTTAACTGCTGAGTGTGTCTGTGCGGGTGATGGGGAGGAGGTGTGTGTATGTGCGTTTGAGGCATGCTGCCAACCAGCTGTCCATGGTGAGCAATCCTCTTCCACCCCTTAACCATGCCTCATGTAAAGAGAGATGTATTGTTCTGTCTGAAGCAGACATTGCAGGGGAGAGGTCTACCATCTGCTCATATACCCTACACCTCCCTTACACACTTTACACAAACACTCTATTCACAAACACACACGCCTGACCCCATCTCAAACAACGCACACCCTCGTTTTATCACGCACCACACAACACATTTATTAATCATAGCAACATTTCTGGTCTACAAACAGATATTTACAGGCAACGACAAAATGAGATAACACAGAAAGCCGTAATGCTGTAGATGACAGATCCGTTGGTAAAGAAAGTTTAAAGTTTGTGTGCGAGTGGCAAAATACTAACAACTACTAAGCCAGTTTATTATCGTGCATTTGCAATTCTATTTGGGGACATTCAGTTTGAATACAGATACAGCTTATAGGTATTAAAGTGAGAGAGAACACATTAACCATAGTGATTTTTTTTTTAATTATTATTTTGTTTTTAACTCTATTATTACAAAATAGTTTCTTTTGTACTGCTATTCTGTATAAAACAAATAATTTACTATCATCTACATTTTTTCAATAATAAAATAGATTAAAAACAAACATAGAATCAGCATTAATTGTTTAATTGTGAAAACAATTACATTTAATCAGTTAAAAAGGTTGTTTAATTACGTCTGTGGAACAAGCAAGATTCAGTTAATCAAAATGTATGAGGTTTACATATAATAAATGTTTTTGGTAATAAATATACAAATTTCAAACATATTTGGTTTATTAGTACTATTTAAATCCCATTCTTACTTGTTTAATTTATTTAAATTGTCGCTCATTTATTTGTTTCAAAATTAAGTTTAAACTGTGTAACACGAATGAACATTGTATGTTATTATTAAATATACAGTCCTAAATATATACAGTCCGTATACCAGTCCTAAATATATTTTTGAGATATATGTTGAATACGCCAGCACCTGCTCTGGAGAAGACACACTGGAAAGTTAGAAAGTCCCTGCATTTTGTGAGCGGCAGCTGTGTGTAAAAATCAAGCCTACACTTGTTGAGTAGACAGTTGGACTCCATTCATATCACATCCACCGATCTGTTTCTTTTTATGGCAATATGCAAATACATAAACACACTTTTTATTTAGAATGGTAAAAATAGTTTATTTGCATGGCAGTTATAAAAACAGCAGAACACAAAACACTTCAAACAACCCTCACCAACCATCACAATTATAAATCAACATCCTATTATTATCATTATTATTATTTATTATTATTTAGTTCCTGTTGGTGCAGCTATAAAATGAAAATGCTTTTCTATTTTTGCTTATATTTTTATACTTTTCTAGTATTATTTCTTGTCAGAAACAAATCACCATTGAAAAGCTGCCATTGTGGGCTTTTAATGTGAACTGCCAGTTTCTTGTCTAATTATGTAATTAGGCTTTAAACATTTTCCACCATAAAGGTGAATGTGTTATATTTAGAGAGGCATTTTTCATTAGAAAGAACAAGACTGAAGGTTAAGGAGAGGGGGGAAGACTGTCTCGCCATTGATTCTCTTTGTCTTCCTAGAGAGGGAGGAAATGGCCGCATTCCACACATTAGCATGTGCATTGGGGCCAGTGTGGCGGCCTTTATGGGTGGGAAAAGAGGTTTGAGGAGGGGTTTTCTACTTAATTAGCCTTTTCTTTAAAAACAACACGTCTACATGCATGAGCTCTTGCATGTACGCAAGACAATGGTAGCTCTCTGTGTCTGTTAATGTGTGTGTGTGTGTGTGTGTGTGTGTGTTTTAGACTTTGAACCAGTAGTAGAGATTACATAACTGTCCTAGGTTCTTCTTTTATTTATTAATTTTTGTTTTAAAATATTAAACAGATATACCTGAAATTCACAGCAACTTTTTGCACAGTAACATTTGCAGACAATAACAGAAAGACATTTACGTTTAATGAAAGAATTGACATTTACAGACCCCAGCCACACTTGTCTACAACATAAATTCTGCACAGTTTAAGACCCCTTAACCTACCCATTTTATAGCGAATATGAAAAGATATAAAACATAATAGACTGAAATATGGAGAGACGTGACCATTTTAGTAACAATATAGCATTAAAAAGATGTCAGTATATACGTTTAGAAGCTGTAAATACGTCAGTATTGTATGTTTCAGTGTCTGTGCAAACGTAAGTAAGTGTACGTTTTGTAGAACCACTTACGTAAAAAAACATACAAATTCTCATGAGATCACGTTGGTAAGCAACACTTCATTGGCACCAAACCTGAAATGTTAACTCATAAACTAGGAATAAAACTCACCATGACGTTTCCTCCAGTAAAGACTTCTCCAAACAAACAATCAATCAATAAATGCTGCTCATTTTAACTATCTATTCATCAAAGAATCCTGCAAAATATATATATATATATATATATATATATATATATATATATATATATATATATATATATATATATATTGTTGATTAAAAGAAATGTCTCTTGAGCACCAAATCATCATGTGTCAGACTTAAAAAAATCTTATTTCAATCCAAGTACCCCTAAGGACCAGATTTTCTGGCTTATACCAACAAACAGCAGTAAAGACATTTTTGGTTAACTATATCTATCACCCAACACACATTATCAGGGTTCTTCTGGTGTCAGAGTGCAGCTGCTGGGGGCAGTGATCTCTATCTCTCTCATTACTTTAGCCATATTTCAACCAGCCCTTTGGCCTTTCATTTGACTAACCAAATCCATCCTGGCCTGAGGGCCAAGTAGTCCACTAATGACCCATCGACCCCTTTTAAAAAAATCCTTTCCTCACACAAAGGACAGCTGCTCACATCTTAAAATTAATGTCGAAAATGTGTAGTTGTCCATGAACACTGCAATATCATCTATGACAGGTGAGGCCAGGCATACTGAGGGCTCTTGTCTCAGCCCTCTGGGCGTCATCTAAATCTTCCCCCTGTCCGTTGGAGTGACAGAGCTCTCTGTCAAAGTGAGGTATTGTTGATGTTGTAGAAATCAGGGAATGGATCTTTTTGGTATATTTGATGACTAAATGTTCCATAATTAGTAATTTGAAAAGAATCCTTTTTTTTTTTTTTTTAGGTGTCCAGGTGTGCATACAGTGTAATAGTGGGGGTCGAGACCCAGGATGTCGGCTCTTTGACCCCTCGTTCGAGCTTTAAATGTCTCACTGACAGTGGCCTTCAAAGGTAAGTTGCAATTTTCTTCTCTACTTCACAGAACACAATGAAAGCATTGGCCAGCACATCAAGAGTCCACACAAAGAACAAAGGGCTGTTCATGTGCCCTAGAGCACTGGACTACAACACAAACCTGACATTTACACTGAAAACACTCACAAACTAGAATCACTGTTCATTTTCAATTTCAGTGAACACCGGTGTCAGGAATTCCTTAATGTGTCCCATTATAATGGGATTACAATAATTCAAGGGCAGTTCACACGTGGTTTAAAAATTTATATCAAGTTCCCCCCTCCGAATTTTTACCTTTTTCCTAATTCATTTTAAATTTTCAACTACAATTAAATTGTAATATATTTTATATAATATAAACTAACTTATAAATATTTTTAATGTACTTTTAGTTTTTGATTTTTAGTTTTCATTATAATTTTAAAGTTTTAGTATTTTATGTGTTTTGCTGTTTTTTATTGTTTGTTTTTATATTTTTATTTAGCATTAATTTACTTTTATTTCAGTTTTAATTAGTGCTTCAAATAATTTTATTTCAGACAAATGTAAAGGGCAACACTTCTGATTTTTGTTTGTTTTCATCTAATATTTATATTTTATTTCAGGTTTATTTAAATGACTGAAATAAATTAAAATAAGGAAAATCAGTCTTATAGGGAACACTTTGAATAAGGTTGACCTATAGGTATTATGAATTAACAATTAACAACTCTTTACAGCATTTATTAATCTAGGTCAATTTTGTTAATAAATGTAATCTTGTTCATTAGGTTCATCAACATGGGCAGTTCATTAGGCTTATTTTCATTTATACAACTGAAATGATTACATGTATGTGGGAACATTAACTAAGATTAATAAATGCTGCAGAAGTATTGTTTATTGTTATTTCAAGTTGGCTGTTGCATTAACCAATATTAACATATAGAACCTTATTGCAAAGTGTTTCCCATAATAAATATAAAATCATCAGCAAAATGTTACAACCACAGGACATTTCAATTGCCCTCAACTATTTCTTTTTAACTATCTTTAAACTGACAATTTCTAGCATGCTTAACACACACACACTCACTAACTCACACACACTCACACACACACACACACACACACACACACACACCACACACCACACACACACACACACACACACACACACACACACACCACACACACAAGGGTCCACACCACACACACACAAACAAATTGTACTGTCAGAGTTACAGTGGAACAATCTAAAAACTGGGTTGGAAGAAGCTGTGTCAAAGCCTGCCCTTGTGCCTAGCAGAGGGTCAGACATTCCATGATATCACTGTTGCAGAAAACTATTCCAATTTTCTATGGACCCAGTTCCTCTGTTTGCAGCACTCAATAGATAAACAGCGCTTGTTTATACCATAAACACAATCTCTTTAGGATGCACCAGATTCCAGCTCTCCGTTATTGCTGACAATATTTAACCCTCATCATGCAGTATTTAGTAAACAAAAGGCCATTTCATTTTCTTTACAATGTACTGAAGGAGTATATGAATTAATCATGCTGTTATTATAATAATGTAAACTTGCAGATTATTGTATAAACATTTTAAACATGAAAACATTTCAAAAGTGCAACTATATGACTATATTTGTAAAATCCAGAAAATACAGTATACGTCTGATGAAATAAGATTTCTGGTTGATTTTGCTGTTGTTTTGTGTAAACAAAGCCTGAGGAACTCAGTAGCCAGTAGCCACAGACTCCTCAGTAGCAGATGCACCTGTCAAACGAACACCATATGGCACGTCTGAGAAGAGAGCATTAGATTCACTCTCCAATCCCCCTCGGCTTCCTTTCAAACACAAACACATACAGGGAAACACTCTACTCAGTCTCTACATTTCTTCATTTGTGCACAAACCAGGAAAAACTGCATTTATTGAAACAGGCCACAGAAGCCATCACACAAGAACATTATGATCCTTCATCTTCCCTTGAGACTGACTTTATGTTGTTTATGTTTGGCACCCTCAATGATGTATGTGTAAAAATAATAGTAATTATAAACAAGAAAAATACAAAGTCTGCACCCTAATATCTTTAGAGGTTCAAGTGGGAGGTGCAGAAACCCTATTGTAATTGTAAGGATTATTATTATTAATATTATTATTCTGCTGTAAAACTGATGGTGCAGACCAAACTGTAAGTCAGATGATTTCTAGGAGAGTCTGATTTAATTTCCATCCAACGTCTGCTCATCTGTTTTTTAACTCTTTTTTTTGCAATATGCAATTAATAAAATAAATTATGTTTTTCTATACCTCTTCAATCTTCATTGGACTCAGTGTGTGGCCAGCTACCTTTTCTGTTTATGTTCATTTCCGTCTTGAATTTTTTTCCACCATTTTGAATTATTTGTAAAAAATACTTTTGCGAACTAGTCCTAGGTTTTCACCCAATCAGAACCAAACCAGTGCAGAAAAGTTCTCTGGAGTCTTATTAGCAAAAGTTATCAAAACCATGTTCCATTGATGGTCGGAACAGGATGCAAAAACGTTCAAGTTGGTGGGCCACTTTTACTGAAAATGGCTATAACTCTTGAATGGGATTAGCTATTTTCACCAAACTTGGAACACATACATGAATGAGCTCAATATTTGGTCAAAAGACGAAATATGGGGAGCTTGACCAGTTGGTGGCGCAATAACAGGAAAGAAAACATGAAAATGGCTGTAACTATGCACATGTTGGTGTGATTGACTTGAAATTTGGCATGCAATGTCATTGTCCAAGGTACCAATATCTATGAGGGCATTGGTATAGCTTGAAAAACATTGCCGCCATCAGTCGTTCAATTTGAGCACCTATTAGACAAGGTTAACTGAGGCCGATCGGAACAAAACTTAGCCACTAAGTGGCATTATCGTGTTTTATACCTTTTATATTACATGATGTTTCACACTTACACACAATATCCATATCACATTTTAGATATCCCCATTCTGAACAACTTTGCCTCTAGAATCACTGCTGTCAATTAAACTGTTCTTTAAATATTTGACGTTATGTATAAAATCTACTTTTTCGAACTTGTCCTAGATGGTTTGTCTGGTTTTCACCAAAATTGACACAGAAAGTCTGTTTGTCTTTGAAATTTACATATTTAGTCAAATTTATGGGGTCTCTGAAACCTCAGACATATAGTACTACAGCAACATTTTTCATGGAAGATGTTTGAAGATGTTTCCAAACATCAACACGGTAATTCAATGTTACTTATTTGTTTCTACATGTTAAAATTGCACACAGACACAGCAAAACATAAAAGGTTAATATCAACAAAAGAGAGACCGAGTTTAAACACATGTAGCATTTTTCAATAATTTCTTTTAATGGCGAGGAATTGTTCATGCCCAGTCAAGAAAACATCTGAGCCACTTCTGTTCCAAACTCCCCCCACCTTAATGTGTTTACCAACAGTCCCACATGTAGCTGAACGGTTTTCCCCCTTGACAGCACCTGCTCCCCTCAGAGCAGCTTTATGAATAAGAGGTATTCTCTCACTTTCTCTCTGAAGTCCACATGGCTATTTTGACGAGAGCAGGTGTAAAACAGTCTGGGCTGGATAACGTTTCAGTTTCACATCAGGAGAGTCTTTCAGCCATCATAGGGGGCAATTGTTTAAGGAGCCTTCCACAGTGTGAACCTGCAGCATATAATACATACATATATGTGTGTGTTACAATGTTACAAAAGAGATACCTGTGGTGTGTGTGTGTGGTGGTGGTGGGTGTGGGGGACTTTCTATTCATCAAAGAATTCTGAAAGAATTAGCGGTAATGCTTTAGAATAGGGAACACATAGGACTATTAATTAAGAGTTTCCCCTAAACTCCTAATTTCCTACTTATTAATAGTAAGGTAGTTGGTTAAGTTTAGGTATGGAGGTTGGATTAAGGGATCTAAAATATTCTCATGCAGAATAAGGTGACTTATATATGATTTAAAAGTATGAATAAACAGCCAGTATATAATAATACACTTGCTAATAAGCAGCTAGTTAATAGTGAGAATTGGTCCTTAGAAAAGTGTAACCGAATTTGCCATTTCCACAAAAAATGTGATGCAGCACAACTGTTTTAAACACTGATAATAATAAGAATGCTTCTTGAGCAGCAAATCAGCATATTATAATTATTTCTGAAGGATCGTGTGACACTGAGGCGTAATAGCTGCTGAAAATCCAGCTTTGCTAATCCACCATTGCATGAATAAATTACATTTTAAAATATATTTGAACAGATTTTTTTTTTTTTTTTAACAAAAGCAATTTAAAAAATCTTACTAATCTCAAACTTTTTAATAGTGCTTTACATTACCGTTTACCTACTAGTGAGGACAGAAACCTTCAGTTTTCAGAGTTCACAATCAGGTCTTTTTCAGATATTTAATTAATCAGTTTATATATGACAGTCTTATAAACTCAGTGCCCATATTTCATACAGCATTTAGCATTTTCTTCCATATGTGATAACGATCAAAAAGGATCGGGTCACATGTACACCAGGACACATGGGTACAAGAGCAGATGGTCTGGAAACCTCCCCACCAGCTCAGATAAAGTTATCTCTCTAGGCCGTTCTGACTAGGGATTCATGGGTTGACTCATCAACCATTGAAATTAGATGGATGCTTTTATGCCTGAAGCCTAGTGACAAGACTTGCACGCATACTGAGACACACATAGGCCAGGTGGTGAAGAGCAGGATTGAAGGGATAGGGCCGGATAGGGCTGTGTATCTCACTGCCCAGCTGCTGACTGGAATCTCACAGTATTGTTGCATCATGACTGTTGTGGCGCCTTCTGCTTCTTTCTTTCTTTTCTCCACATGGAGTCTGAGGAAGTTCTTCCCATAATTTGGCTTCAAAGGCAATTTTTTGCCTTAATAATACTGAATGCTTATTGAAACTGAATGATTAATTTATCTGTAGTGTTTGTATGAACCTATAAGCATGTTTTCCATATTGATACCACTTGTTATATCATTATGTGTATTTCTAGAGCAAACAATGTTAGTGATAGTGCTATAGAGTCTGGAAAGGTCAGGACCAGACAGATGATCAAATGTATTCATGAAATTAATGAAGGTTAATAATAGGTTAAATCTTAATTGACCAGACCACTGTCATAGCCTTCAGTAATGCATGTAACCATACTGACAGATACCAATAATAAATATCAAGACTTCATATTGAGTGTTTGAGTATTAAATTATATTCTAATTTCCATTCTAAACTATCTCAGCCAGCCCCTGCAGCCAAAAACTTTACAGTCAATTTCACCTATTTTATTAGTGTTTGGTTAATATCTCTGACTGTCAAGTATTTCATAACATAACAGAGCTTGATAACCCAAAAACCTACAGTAAGTGACTGATTTTAAATACACCACAAGCAGCTGCCTCATACATGTGTCAAAGATGTGACAAACAACCAGCAAATATTAGCCAAACCTGTTCTTAAAATTCCCTTTTGAGTACTAAGGATTGAAGTGGGGTAGAATATGGAGTGTAGCACTCTTTTGATTAACTGATTTGTGTATGAACAAAACCAGGTTTAAACACCCTTTAAAATAAAGGTTTCAAAAAAGGTATTCTGATAGAATAGTAGAGATGAAAAATATAATAAATATTATGTTACTCTGTACATAAATATTTCCTATCGGTTCACAGGCACTTAAATACAGTGTTTTAACCCGTCAACAAGTTTTTTTTTACGGCATCAGCTATCAGGATGGCGTATTTGACACGCTAATGCTGTTTTGTATGTAAATGTGATTTATCTATTCTGACTCTTTTGGCTTGCCATAGCCTACATGTTAACAGGTTAGAGGAGTTACACAGCACCCGGCGCGGCAGCGCGTATCAGGAGCAGAGCAGAAATGGCAGTGCCACAATCGTTATGGCGCAGAGTCTATTTTTGCTGTGCCGCTTACACTGAATTAAAGGATTAGTTCACTTTCAAATGAAAATTTACTGATAATTCACTCACCCCCATATCATCCAAGATGTTTTACGTCTTTCTTTCTTCAGTCAAAAATAAATTAAGGTTATTGATGAAAGGTGGACTTGAACGGCTACCAAACGGTTGAAGGTCAAAATTAGTTTCAGTGCAGCCTCAAAGGGCTCTACACAATACCAGACAAGGAATAAAGGTCTTATCTAGCAAAATGATCGGTCATTTAAAAAAAAACAAAAAAAAAAAAAAACACAAGGTGCATACCGAACCATCATGTTTGTGTACCGTTACACCCCCTAACATTCAAATACACAAAAGCTTTAAGATCAATCAGTTCAATAATATCAATAATATGCAACATGCAATAATAGTAGATTTACACTACCATTCAAAAAGTTTGGGTCTATATTTTAATGTTTTTTGAAAGAAGTCCCTTATGTTCACAAAGTCTGCACTTATTGATCACAATACAGTAAAAAAACAAAAACAAAAAAAAAAACAGTAAAAATTATACAATTTTCATTCAAAAATCATAAATCATTCAAATATGCTGATTTGGTGCTCAAGAAACATTTTCTCTTATTATTAATGTTAAATTGGTGGTGCTGCTTAATATTTTTCTGAAAACTGTGATGCATTTTTTTAGGATTCTCTGATGAATAGGAAGTTTAAAAGAACAGCATTTAATTGAAAAAAAAAAAGTTTTTGTAATAATGTAAGAGTCTTTACTGCCACTTTTGATCAATTAAATGTGTCCTTGTCCTTTTTTTAGTGCAGTGAATGTTTTTGTTTGTTTAAGGAATCCCTTAAAACTCGAAGTACAAAAACAAACATGCAAGCAGAATGTGAGAGAATTTAGTGCCTTTGAGTAGCTGCATCAAAAAAAAAAAAAAAAAAAAAAAAAAAAAAAAAAAAAAAAACAGACATCCATACAGACGTCTCATTATCTATAAAGATTTTTAAACAAAATATGTGTTTGATTCTATCTTTCTATTAACAGAGGGGTCCAAAAGTCTAAGACCTCTATTGTAAATGATTCTGTTCAGAGTTTTTCACTACCAATAACATTATCAACATGATCCTAATACAAAGTTTTTGGTATCGCCTGTCAATAACCCCCATTGCTTGTGTGTTATATAAGCATTATATAAACAGGTTGTTGAATTAGGGTAGGAGGGCAAGGGGAATGGACTTTAGATACCCCTGGCTGCGTCTGTCTGCCTGTTTCTGGCACTCTACTTCCATTGTCAGACACTTCCTGATGGGGGGTGCCTGGAGAGAGAGAGCTCAGTCAACTGCAAAGGAATGTGGGCAGAAATTATGGATGTTTCCTGGGATTTCAGAATGCAATTCCTGCTATTTTCCAGCCAGGCGTCTGGAGCGAGTGCTTCCGGCTATACACGCATTTAACACACAACAGCCTGACCCCTGAAACCGTGTCACTGGAAGTGAAGCAGACGCTTTTTAAAAAGAGGACATGGGGGGGGGGGCTCATGGCAACAATGTACGTGACTGAAGGGTGGAGGGTGCAGAACTCTGTTTTTTAAGAAAAACTCATCGACAAAGCATCAGATATATTTAGTGCAGCAAAATTTTTTATATGCTAATTCCAGAAAAATTACGTTTCACAGTGAGTTGTGTAACTGTTTTGAATACTTCGATTGCAGAATCTTAGTCATCCAACTTGACAATACAGATGTGACATACTTAACAACCTTCCAAAAGTAACATGAGACACACGGACCCCTAAAATAGCCCTCCTTCACTTCCTTCAATTATAACCACATCATAAAAGTTGAAGAATGAAAGCCGACTCACCTTTTAACATTAAAGAGTGTAATTTCAATTTGACTAAGCAAGAGGAAATGGGGCTCCATTCCCAGAGGCTGTGTTAAACTAGCCCAGCCAAAACCACATAAAGCCAAAAAGGGGAATAAGAGGAGGAACATATAGCTCCATATACAGCAGCTGTGGAAGTACTCCACAGGCCTTCACATCCACTCAGTTACCTGAGACCACAGCTCACTCCTACTGCCATTCAGAACAATGTGCTACCAAAGACACAAAGGGAAAGAAAGAACAGAAAGGGGGAGAGAAACATAAGTTGGAATCCGAAAGTCATGTTCATTCCAGCATGCTGAAAGGCTTCCATCCAGACTAGAGTACACATCCATACGCAACAGAGGTCAAAAGTCTGAGACCACATTAAAGATCTGGGATTATTTTCATCTGAACCCAAAAAGAAATATAACATTTTACAATTTTGAAAATTTTAAGAAGTGAGCCAAATGCTAATGCTTTTTAATGTTACATTACATCCATATAATTCAAAATGTTTACAATATATTATAGATATACACTACCATTTGAAAATTGAAGTCTTTTATGCTTAATAAGGCTGCATTTATTTATAAAAAAAGCAATATTGTGAAATATTATATAATTCAAAGTAACTGTTTAATATTTCAATACATTTTAACATATAATTCATTATTGTGATTGCAAAGCCATCCATTTTTTAAAAATCATTCTAATGTGCTTTCTTATTATTATTAATGTTGAAACCAGCCTAATATTTTTTGTGTAAAACCATGATACTTTTTTTTTTTTTCAAATTTGAAAGAATAGCATTATTTATTTATTGTAACAACAGTAGAAATTTTAACTATGTAAAAGTGTTTACTTTTACTATGTATATTTTCAAAAACAGTTCCCAAGTACTCTTTGCAAATGTATGGGTGATGGACTAATTGTTGCTAACATGAAGATCTCTGTTTCGCCCACTGTCTGGACTAAACCCGAATTTCCACATTCTTGTCTTTGCAAATATCTGTTGTTCTTCAACTTTGTCTGATCTAGTTTGTAAATTGAGACAGAGCTGACATTGCCCTGTATTGTTTTTCTCAGTTAATATGTGTATGTGAGACAGAAATAGACAAAAAGGAAAAGGAAAAGAGAGAAAAAAATAAAGGAAACAAAGAAAAAAGGGGAGAGAGAGAAAGAGAGAAGATCTCAGATTATGTGATTTCCTCAGACTATTTTTACTCTATAGTCACTATTTCTGCATTTCCAAGCATTCCAGTAATGCATCAGTGAGGCTAAACAGGGAAGTCTGGAGTTGTAGACAAGAGGACTGTTTGTTTAGCACCCTTTACTGGGTTCTGCTCCAGGGCATGCAGTACATTTGTCAGGTGAGTGTCTTTACATGATCAACATTCCTTTCCACACATATATTTACACACTCACTCAAACAAATCTATAAACATAATGTAAGATCTCATTAAATTACATGATCCTCATATTTTTTTTTTCAGTGAAGAAAAGCTTCAATAAGCAGCATCTTGAATTCAGTCATTTTAGAGTTAATATAGTAAATGCAGCTGCACAGAAAAATACACTGAAATGAATGACTTCATTACATTAAATAATCATATAATGTAATGATACTTTTTTAAAAAAAAAAGTAATCGGTGAAGTAAATAAGTGTGGGAAATGAAGGGAAATAAAAAAATGCTTCAAGGTAATATATAAATAAATAAGGTAGTGTAAATAAATAAAAAATGCCCACAAAACTGAATAGCAGAGGCCATGGCCAGAATGGGCAATCAAATTCATATAAAAATAAAATTTGGTACTTCAGTTTTTCAGCCCAAAAGTCAACAAAGCTTTATTGGCATGATAAGCATATACACTACTGAAATAGACAAATAATATAAAAATAGCCTACTGAAAGTTATTTTAAAATAATTTTTTAAAAAAGTTTCATGCTTCAGATTTTTTAAATTATTTGTATGAATTCCTGTACAAAACATGACTCAGATTTATACTTTTTTTTTTTCATATATATATATATATATATACACACACACAGTATATATAATTACATGATTATTTAAACATATAAATGTCAATAAATAAAATAACACAATACTATGTGCCCACAAACAAGCTCAATATCAGAGAACATGGACAGAATGGGCATTGAATTCACACAAAAATAAAAAGCTATTACTAGACGATTGATTATTGCAGTGCTTTGGTAATTTGGTTTGTCAGTCTCTTATAAGCCACCTCTTTTTCTGAAGAGTCTTTAACCAGCATAGCCATAGGTTACAGCCTGAGAAAACATATGAGCCAACTGAACAAACATCTTACTTGACCACAGGAATGCACTGACTGATCCACCTCACTACACTACCAGTGCAACTAGATGACATACCAGAGGGACAGTGCAGATGGGCAGTCACTGATCGGAATGAGGACCTCCTCAACAAACAAACACACACACACACACACACACACACACACACACACACTGGGGACTAAAATGCCAGTAAGGTAAGACTCATGGTAGGGCAGGACCTGTTACATCCTTCCATTGTATGTGTGCATGAAAGTGTGTGTGTTTTGATTAGTAAGTGTGGAAGGGGTATTTGACCTGCAGATAGCCCTCGCAGGAATGAAATGAAGTGGCTGATGTCATGCACAGGCCCAGAGCTTTCTGACCTCACACTTGCTCATCAGACATGAGGAAGACCGATTCTCCATCACTGGTTTTGAGAAATTCACTCTTATTCTTCAGCTTTAGCTTAGTTTTATTATTTACTTTTTTTAAAAAAAAGAATTTTAACCACTTTTGTTTAATTTTTAATTGCTACTTTCTAAATTTAATCTGTATTATTACTTAAATTTAATTTTACTGTTCAAAAGTTTGGGGTCTGGTAGATTTTATTTATATTTTTAAAAGAAATTATATTTATTCATCAAGAATGCATTAGAATTGTCAAAAGTAACAAAAACTTACAAAAAATCTACTGCAAATGAATTAAATTCTTTTGAATTTTGCATTCATCAAAGAATTAAAAAAGTATCATGATTTCACAAAATATTGAGCAGCACAACTGTTTTCAAATGTGAAAATATTAAGTATTAAATGGTAGGTACCTGAGCACCAAATCAGCATATTAGACTGATTTCTGAAGGATCATGTGACAGTAATGGAGTAATGGCTGCTTAAAAAGAATAAACACATAATATAATATAATAAAAAGTCAAATCAATGAAATAAATGATATTTTTAAATATATTTGAACTACAATAGTTTTTAAATTATAATATTTCACAATATTACTGCTTTCCTGTATTTTTGATATGTGATAAAAAAAAATATAGTGCACATTTATTATTATTATTATTATTATGTTAATGAATAGATGCAGCCTTTGTGAACATCAAAAAAATTAACGAATCTTATCCACCGCATTTTTTCATGTTAAAATGGTAGCATTCATCTGTACATTTAATGTGTCTGGCTTCCAGTGTCATTCGCTTCCAGTTTAGCTGTACAAAACAGCTCATTACACTGCTTGAAACTGCAAACTGGTATTTTTAATCATATTATTGTAATACATTGTCTTAATTGTAAACACACGACTGGTTTGTAGAGCATACAGTTTTAACCGTTTACTGCACTTTTGATGTTCTGTTCTCATTATTTTCCTATAGCGGCTAATGAAAGGGAAGTCTTGCACATTCACAGAAACAGCTCACTTCCACACTGAAAAATAAGGTGGATATATTTGTTTAATAATCACTTGTTCATTTGTAGTACTGTTATTGGTAAATTACATTGCAGAGTTTCTCATTATACTCGGCTATGCTCTTTGACAATACAAATGTACAGTCTTTTATTTTCATTTCAATAAAACATTAAAATTGAAGAAAAAAAAGAGAAAGACAGAGAGAACAAAACATGTCAGGAATGAGGCAACTTTGGAGAAGGGCCACAAGTATGATGAAAAACACACCTCTTTCTCCTCAAAGGAATGTGCTTCACCCCACTGCTATTTTACAATGAGCTCTCTGAATTTAAAAACTGTGACTGGTATGTGGATATAAGTACCAAGACGGCATGAAAAACACTGCATAATTCAAATGACCCCGTCTGTTTGCTGCATTATAAAAGATCAAACAAGGCTGAATAAAAGAGAATCTGATTGGCCATTAACTCGGTAGGAGTTTACAGGTTTGCTCCATGTCTTTGAGCACATATTAACATTTTCTCTCCTATTGTATGGCCTCCTTGCTGTCGTGCTGGATTCCACAAATGCCTCCATTTCTCCCTGTGGATCCCACAGAGGCAGTGTGCTATCATTTCCTGCTTTTTGTTTAGGTGGATGAGATAAGAGTGTGTGTGACCTCCTGAATGGACCCGCTCTCCTTCTGTCACCCCTGACTTCTTTACCATCATAACAATGGAGTTAATGAGGAGCATCGACTCAGATCTGAGGGGCAGATATGCTTTGCGATTCACAGTAATCAGCTACATTCTTGGTTTGTTTATCAATCATAGATCTTGAGCACAATTCATTTTTTTTTTTTTTTTTTTTGCAGGGGAAAATCTGTGCAATTCTGGGAACTGTAATTAAATATGGTCAAATTTGATGCATTTATTTATTTATTTTGCATTATATGTTCTTTCTGGGGACCATCAACTATAATTCAGTTTGAGGAACAGTATCCTCCCTAATGCAAGAGCCGGAAAATATCAGCTGCAACAGTGATTGCCCACAAACCAGGTATGACAGAAAGAAAATACTGGTCAACAGGGCTGCACAAGGCTCAATCTGCTGTTCTGCTGATTGTAATCCTATACTATTCAGGAAATAACATGGCAGTCTCCACCTTGAATAAACATTATCATAATGTGTATATACAACTTCTCGTGTTACTGTAACAACAGCATTTAAGGGAGATTAGTTGAATTGTGTATCAAAAGGATGACTCTATATTAACAAAGATTACTCTATCTGCAATTTAAGATTTGGTTGAGAGTTGGTTCACAACATGAAAAAAACTGATTGGCTGTTGTAAAACATGCATGTATGGAAAATATTGTCGAACTTCCTTTCTGCTTCATCTGGTGATTTTAAAGCATTCGTCCAAACAGACAAATGGCATGCAAAAATTGGATTGAATTTTCATGCCCAAACATTTGTGTCGGAGTGAACAGGCTTTGAAGTCAAATTGCAAAACATCAGACTTGTATCTGTTTTAGGATCACACAGAAGTGGCCCGAATCAGAATCAAAACGATCAGATACCCTGTGGTTTGTGCTCTTCACACTGACAGTTCTGAGCCAAAGTAAAAAAGTAAAAAACGCTAAACAATTCATGAAAAAGCAAAAAACCTGTGAAAACCTGCCCCATCACTAGTTTTATTGAAAATATGAGGATACTGTAATATTAATTGCAGAACAGAATGCATAAACTCAATATACTGAGGGCTACAGACTCTGACAACTTGCTCCGGTCTCCAATATACAGTGAAGACAAGTTGGCATAAGGAAAAAATTGCCCATTGTTTACAACATCACCCTCTGACTGCCTTGTGGAGTCAAGTCTACACCCACAGGCCCAAATAAGAACAACTCTAGTTCAGTCCTTTTCTCACACACTGAAGCAAATCCACAAATTAACCCCTCCCCCTTTTTTTTTTTGAGGGGACTTCAAAACCAAAACATTTTTAAGTTTGCGTCAATCCTCCATGTAAGAATGTAAACAGGCAATCCCTCCTGTAAGACTATCTGCAGTACACCAAGACTGCATGGCGAAATCAGACCCCTGTATGTACAACGTGCCTTGGTTCTGACCCTCCAATGTTGGCACACCCTCTGCCTGCACATTTCACATTCCTCAAACACAATCACCCTTCCCCTGCACCTCTGCAATTCTAGAAAAACGGAAAATGAGAATCCAGCACAATCAACAGCCAAAAGGAATCTCAGCTTATATTGGCAGGTCCAGATAAGAACTGCTACAGCATAATAATGTAAACCATTAAGATGTAAAAAGTTCTATTTTGACAAAGAACTGATGATGAATTCTCTACAAGAAAAGGCTGTGCAAAAATGTGAAATACACTGATATGCACACTGACATTGCTTTGAGACCATAAGCTATTGTTGTGCAAGAATTTAGGAGTGATGAATATTTCACATTCATGCAACACACCAACACATATATTAAAACAAAAGTTCACCCAAAAATGAAACTTCTGCCATTATTTACCTCCCCTCATTACATTCCAAATATAATTTTCTTTCTTTCGTGAAGCACCAAATTAGATATTTAGAAGAATGTTGTGGTTGCTCTTTTCCATGCAATTAAAATGAATGGAATTTGAAATCTACAAAAAGACACAAAAACACCATAGAAGTAGTTAAAACAATTTTGTTTTAAACTAAAGAGTATAAACTAAAGGTGTTTTCAAACCTGGCTCATTTGGAGCATTTGTTTTGGGACCTGCTAGGTTTTATCCCCTAGTTTGGTTCACTTATTATTTGCATATTCATATAAAGGAATCAATGCTCAGATCCGCACCAAAATAATTGGCCTGAGATTACCTGAACAAGGTGATCTTGGCTCCAATTGAAAATGTGAACCGTTTTACTCACATGAGACTTGCATAAACAACATTTGGTATGCTCTGAAATGCTGCCTTTTGAAAGCGAACTAAACCAAGGAGCACCACTGTAACAATATAAGTCCCCGTTTCGGGATAAAGCAAAACACCCTGAATCCATTTACCAAAATATGACTAAAACTCAGTAAAATAAAATAATAGGCACAAGCTTTTCGGGTAAGACTTACTCCTGGAATGGCAGCAGTTATGAGAAGGTTTGAATAGAATGACTGTCTTCACCTCAGGCCCTAAGAGCTGCCATTGATTCACAAATGAAGGTGTTCATCCTCATCTCCTGCTTTTGTCATTCCAAAAAACGAAGCAAAGGTCACTCTCTCTCTCTCTCTCTCTCTCACACACACACACACACACACACACACACACACACACAATCAAGTCTATTGCTACCAACACAACAGAATTACACCCAAAATGCATTCTCACACACCCCGGGGTGTGTCCACTCTTACACATAAGACCTCAGAGGTGCATAGCTGAGAGATGGGCAGAGCAGGGTTTGAACGCTGTCCTTACAGGGCAACCCAATCTAATTATGACCAGTTTCCAACTGGCTGCCCTCATTAGAGCTCAAAGAGGCTGTGACAGTACAGTTTTTTACATAACAGAGGTTACAGCTAGCCACAAAGACAGGCTTATGGTGAGCCTCCATCATGCAGTCCCACCACCAAAAAAAAAAAAAAAAAAAAATTTTGGAAATTTCCTGCCTTATAAAGATCTCGGAGTTAATGAAAACAAGCATTTTCTGGATTCTTCTTTGATTTGTTACTGATTTGTGGTGGTTTTTAAGTTTAAGTTTACCCAAGGTCCCACACAGAAATGTCATGCATAATAATAGTAATAATAATATTAATACTAACAACAATAATATAATTTATATTATAACTATTTCATCCACTCACACTCTGCGTCTTCAGATGCAGCATGTTTTTCTAAAGAACAAAGAAAAGCCTCTTATTCACAAAATGCATTTTCAAAGACAGTGATAAGGTGAAAATTACCCTTGCGGTGAACAAAACTGATTTTAAATACATGTGCATAAGCTACAGAATACTGTATGTGGAGCGAATCCATGCACAACTGCACGTGACCTCAAAACAAACATTTTTACAAAGCATACGTAAACACCTAGTTTCGCAAGAATAATAATATTTAGATATTTTATGTGGTTTTGGGTAAAATGAGTTTTTTCCTTTCATGGAATACAATTGAAATGACAAATTGCTACTCTCTTCCATATAATGAAAATTAAAGAAAGCGTAATGATCACTGTCTGTCAAAGAATTTTATTACAAGTTTAAGTTATTACAAATACATGGCCCCCTTATATCTTAAACAAAAATTAAAAGACTTAGATAAATCAGTCAGCAAAATAAAGCAAAGTTGCATGATGCCCCTGGTCCCACACCACACACACCAATCTCACTGCCATTCATTATGTGAAGGCACCAAAATATAACCCAGTTTCTTCCTACCTCACACACTGCAGCACAGATACACAAGCCGGGGCCTGTTTCCACTGAACTAAGATCAGATAGTTGACCAATCACACAAATGTTTCCATCTGGCTGTTGTATAAGAAAGTGGAGTCACACGCTTCAAATGCCTATCAGGGTGAGGCGGCACCTCAGTGTAGCACCATATCACCACGAATGGGACCAAAATAAGAACAGGCTTTTTTTCCATGGGGATCTTAAAATGACTGCTAAATAGGCATGTTTTAAACGTGGCTAAAAATGGTTCATGGCTTTGTCCATTGAAATGCGTAATAGAATAGATTTACTATCTTTGTTACATGCTGAACATAGATAAGGGTGAGCAGTTAATGTTGAATAACTTCCCCATGGATGAACTGATAAGGAATATACTTGCTTGATATACTTGATAAGGATGATAATGCTATATTCAGGGCAAAGGAGACTACTCTATGATGAATTGAACACGGCACATGAGTGCTTGAATGGACGCGCTCATAAGCAAGCTATTTGTGCAGAGGATTCTCTGCATTTTCTTCACACACTGAATCATGCGGATAAACCCACCCCACATCTGCCTGTGAGACATTCTGAGAATCCTGAGGGCGTCTGGAACGGTCTGATGTGAGGGTTTTGCCAGCCAGGCCTTTTTTCGCTTTTCATGACAGAGATGAACAATGGCTCCTCCATGCACAATCATGTACACAAACACACAGACTGTGGGCTGGAAGTGAGGCAACGCTGCCCCCCGGAGGTTTTTCGCCAGGCTCTGGAATGTGAAATAAAGGCGTAAGCTCTGTACGGTCAGCAACAGCAATCGTGGGAAAGTGTCTCTCTGACTCTTCTTATCTCATCAAGGAATGCAAGCTATCTGAGAGCGGCTAAATGAAAAGGGTTTCAAAGCAACAGATGCTTCCTTAACATAATCTAGCAAGTTTTGTACTTGGGAAGGTTATTTCCAAGAACAAAAGCAAACAGGAATAGTGAAGTGGTTTTATTCTAATCATGCACATGTAGTATCAAAGAGTCCAATTAAACAAAACAAATATATTTTATTATTTCTTTGTAATGGATTAACCCTTCAGTGTGTGAAATATTAAATGACAAAGTATTAAAATAACAAAAGATTGTAAAATATAGAACATTTTAATTTTGTAAAATGTCAATGTTCTCTTTCATCTTCAAACATAAAATAACTATTCACGTTATTTATGATTTTTGTTATTATTATTTTGTAAAATGCAATGGTTTTAGTGGACACTGCAAGTTTGTCAGCATAGCAACTTAGAGTATGACAAGTGTTGCACTTATAAATGAATATACTGTCATAAAATGTTTATGTTCTCACTGAGTAGAAAGTATTACAGATTTTATCATTATCAGAGGTGTTTGTAGGAATGATAAAAAGCTATAAGTGCAAACACTTTCACTTTTTTTCACTTTCATCCCCCCACCACACATAAAAATAAGCTTGAACATGTTCACCTTTGTTGTCTGTATATTAATTGCTTCAATAATAATAATAATAATAAAAATACATAACTCTTATAACAATGCATACATTCTTTTGCATTCATACTATCATTTTGGTAAAACTTTCCAACAAGGTTCATTAGTTAACATTAGTTACTGCTTTAGTTAACATGAACTAAGCATGAGCAATACTTTTACAGCATTTATTAATCTTAATTTCAACATTCACTAATGCATTATTAAAATGTAAAGCTGTGCTTGTTAACATTATTTAATCCACTCCAGATTAACATGAACTAACAATGAACAACTGTATTTTCATTAACTAACATTAACAAAGATTAATAAATACTGTAATAAATGTATTGTTCATGTTAGTTATACATTAACTAACATTAACTAATGGAACCTTATTGTAAAGTGTTACCATTATTTATTTTATTTATTAATTTAGGCCTATTTTAATGCTTTATGCATTGATGTACCCTTTAATTCAATTTATTTTCTATGTGGATCTCTTTGAATGAAAGACAGTAGATAGAGAATTATGGGTCAAGGGTCATCGGTCAATGTGGCTGTAACATCACACTCGAATGGTTAAAAATGGCTGCCCACTGACAGCACAACAATATTCGATAGAAAAATATACAAGCTCAAGCACACACCATAATGGACTGTAACAGCATCATTCATTTAGGGTGAGCATATACGTTTTTTAAATTACCCAATATGTATTTGGCTTTGTTTTCCTATTCACGTGCTCTCTACACTCTATGTATCTGTGTTTGCATTGCTTTGTAAATCCCACCTTCTCGCATGCCATAATTGGTCAATTATGTACACTGCGCCTGCATGCTATTGGTCAAAATACTTCTCAGTCATTACCTTCAGCAAGTATGGAAAACAACAGGAAAGCCAAAAACCCCGGACTGTTTTAGGCAATGTAGGAATCCTAGCCAGGACATGTCCAGGAAAAAAAGGATGTATGGTTACCCTATTTAATGTGCTGTACAAAACGGCTCACAATACATGTGCTGCTGTGATCCTTTTCATGTCTTCAGCAGACACAATGCAACTCCAAATCCTGTGCAGACAGAAATGGCATTTCACTCTATTTAGGAAGCTATTTTTGACACTAAATGTATGGAATGTGATGTATTTGTAAAGATACAACACCAGTTAGGGTCACATTAGAAGCTCAGATATGCAAGCAAGCTACATTCAGGAATGAGCTAAAGACGTCACAGTTATACGCACTTCAAGTGGAGATGCTGTAAGCACCTGGTCAGTGATGTTTGTCTATTGTTCATTCTCTGGCATTATGCTGTGTGCATTTTAAAGGCCAACCATGACTTCACCTCTGCAGTTTCACAAGTCTATGGTTACACCTCACATTTGCGCATGTTTGTCTGTTGGAAGCTATGTAGTGGAACATTTTCTTGCTGAGGGTCAGGTCTGAGGCCACATAACTTCAACTGATCTCATGACTTAGTGGGACATGCAATTGTTTGGAACATTCATGGCATCTCTATTTCATTGCTCAACGGAGCATTGTTTCATGTACACTGTTCTCCAGAACCATGAATAATTATGTTTGGTGAAATATGCTGCAGTAAACGGATAGTTCTGCCAAAAATCTATTCACTCTCATGTCGTTCCAAATCTGTATGCATCTTTCATTCTGTGGAACACAAAAGTATTTTTTCAGTGGAACTCATCGAGGTTTACACAGGTTTGGAATGAAATGAGCATGAGCAAATAAGTCACATTCTTGGGTGAACAATGCATTTAACACAATAACCTACTGTGGTAACAAAGCTACAATTATTCAAATAAAATGTTAATGTTAAAAACAAAACTATTTCACACTTTAAAATTTCATGAGATGAGAATGTGTGTTATGTGCACTACTAGAGTGCATTGTGGATGCTTGTTTACCTCAAGCCAGTTTCTGTGTGTGTGTGTTTGCAGTGAGACAGTGTCATTTTGGAAGTGGTCAATGGAAAATGTTAGTGTTCATGTTATTTAAAGAAGTGGATTGAACCACAAGTCACCTGGTGCCATGAATTATAACTGAAACATCCACTTCACATTGGATCAAAGCCACCATTATGGTATTGTGGTAAAGAATGAAAGCGATTAACAGGCCATCTGGGCTACAAATGTCACTTTTAAAGTGTTAAAAAAAGTTAGTTGCTAGGTCGTAATACTTCACTTATGGGCCTCCTACTGTATATATAAAAAATGTGCCTCCTACTGTTTTGTTTGACAAGTGACATTTTTGGTTGAGGTCCATTGTAAAACTGAGTTTTTTTAAATATTATTTTATCTGTTATGCTTAAGGTAATTACACAAATATGTACTGAGCAACAATAACTTCTAATAATAAAAAAAAAAAAACTTTAATAACAAAAAAATAAAAAAATCAATTTTATATAACATTGTACTGTGAAATATACAGTGTTACCATTTTATCTAATTACTTTTAAAAAATATTCATTAGAAATGTACAGAAGAAGAAAATCTGAGTGAGTAAACACATTAGGGATCGTGATTGCGCCCTCTATTGGGGTGTAAAGGTAATATATCATTTACTCACCTTCCTGTTGTTCCAAACCTGTATGAACTGCAGACAGTTGAGGGTCCAGACAACATTGAACTCCATTGACTTTCACTGTATGGACAAAAAAAAAGCAAGATTTTTCAAATATATATATATATATATATATATATATATATATATATATATATATATATATATATATATATATATATATATATATATATATATATATATATTTGTGCCTGTTCCATAGAAAATTAATATTTAGAAGATTTAGAAGAAAATGAGGCTAAATGAGGTGTATGAGTAAAGTATGAGAGTTTTCCTTCAGGGGTGGGTGAACTATGCTTTTACATTAAAACTAGACTTTACAGGAGCTTTATGACTGCTTTCCATCTTACAAAAGTCCATTCAGCAAAAAGAATAACACTCTGAAAGTTCTGACCTTTTAAAGCAACTGTTTTAACTGTTCAAAACAAAATTATCAGGTGCATTCTTGGCCACAGTTCAACCATTAAAGCAAGCCAAGTGTTGATCAATCTCTCAGTTTGCCCTTGACTTTGTCCAGGGCCCCAAGATTCACAAGTTCCTAGCAAATCACAAATGCTTTTCCTCTGCAAGCAAAAGAGTAAACGTCCACATTGCCAAATTCCTCCGTGCTGTTTGTTAAACTCCTGCAGACCTCGTATCCAAGGTTACGGAATTCCGATCGCAAAACCGCTGACCCAAGCCCGGCAAAACATATTTTCCAGCACTTGCTAATCTGAGGAAGGGAAGAAGGAGTAAGAGAGAGAAAAAAGAGAGACACATTCCAAAAGCAATTTAGATTTAGGATATTCCTATTCCCCCCATTTCTCAAAGCAAGGGAGCACATCTCCCCCACTCATTAATCACTCCATTGGTGATATATGAGTCTGTGCTCAATAACAGCCTTTGGTTATTTCCATGTGCTGGATCCCACTCAGATGACATTAACATATCATGAGTTTTCTCATGTTGAACGTGTGCACTGCTGTAGTTTGCGCTTGCGTGCTGTAAACCATCATGCCTGGCACAATCTCTGCATTCTTGGGGTGAAACCCTACTAAATCATTACAGCGGGCTGTGATAGGCCACTAAACATAGGTGGAGACTTGAGAGAAAGCTTGTGGGTTTGACGTCAAATTTACATCTCCGCTGTGCAACACTTTTAAAGGATACGACCCCAGAGAATGTATCTGATTCCATCACATGTCCAAACAGCTTTTTCCCCGAAGCTCAAAGTGACGAAGAAATAAAGCCATTCACACAAACTCATCCACTCCCATAACAAACGCAGCTATGAAAACAAGCTCTTTTAATTCAACCCTTAAAACACATTCTTCACAATCATGTCAGTAGATTTAAAAAAGATGTTTTATATATGTTAAGGTTACACTGTTCATAAATATTGATTGCATAGAAAGGACAGTGAGAAGAAGGCACAGCAAAACAGTACAGAGTGTCTAAAGTGCTCAAAAAGATGATGACGGTAGATACAAGAGACCATATGAAAGATCAAAGTTCAAGGTACAGGGAATAGGGAGTGTATATGCGATCATTCCTTCACTAGAGCAATAAACATGGAGGTATTCAGCACTTTCAGAACAAAAGTTGTTTGGCACTGCTTTGGTGTTATTTTTGCTGCACTGATGTAACAAGAGTCTTGTCCAATCATCTTGCAGCATCCATGAATCCCAAAACACATTCTTCTACTCAAACAAAAATGTCCTTACAGATAGGTCAGCACCTGTATACATCTCTGCAAGTTCAGATCAAGGCACTCATTGGCCGTTTTCGGGGGCTGCCGTCCTTGCCCAAGTATTTGGAGACAGTGTTGGCGTTTTCCTGCTTCATGCTCAGAATGTGGGCGTCCAGTCTCTGAAGCAGCTCTTGAGACCGCAGCGTTTCCTCCTCCAGGAACCGTGTAGTCACTGAGCCATGTGGAGATCCAGTGGAGTCCTGGAGGAAGAGGGGAGAACTGACTGTTAAGGCTGTTGTGCAGTGGTACAGTGTGCATGACTGAAATGCATTCTTATAAAAAGCAATGTCAAAAGCAATATATATATATATATATTTACATATATACATCAAAGTTTTCTGTTCAGCAATGAAATTCTTAATATGGCTTTTTTTCTTCATTGTGATATCTATACAGTTGTATGTATGAGTAGCATTTTTATGATATTTTTGAATACGTTTATAGATGGGGACATCATGCCCCACTGACCCATATCTCTATTACTGACCAAAGGCAGAAAGTTGTCTACCGAGCTGGAAGCTTGAGCTTCCTCTCCATTAACCGCTGCACTGAGAAGAGCTGCCATCCTGTGGGCTTTACCGCTTGAAGATGAGCCAGACGATGCAGAAGAGTGGGCCGGGGACACAGCCATCCTGCTCTCTTGTGATTGGCCATCGGGGCGATTAGGGGAAGCTGGCGACAGGTTCTCAAGCTGTTTGAGGAGTGTCTGTATTTGGCCCTCGTAGTGCGAGGATCTTTCCTGCATCCGAGTCTCCATGGCCTGCAGCTCCTCCTGGTGTCTGCGCTGTACATCCTCATCAGATCTGTGACAGCACATAACACAACTACATAATGCACTTATACAAACTACTATTCATAAGAGTTTTGGTACAGTAAAATAAATATTTTTATTCCGCAAATGATTAACTACCTTAACTACCTTGGTGCATCAAAAAGCATCAAATATTCTTAATGACCCCAAACTTTTGAATGCTAGTGAACATGCATTCATATCACTTGTTAGCAAGGATACCTGAATTTTTGTAAAAAGAGTTCACACTTCTCCTTACTTGATGAGTTATAAAGAAATAGTGCAAAATCGTAAAAATGTATTTTCCAAATCCTAAATGTCCGGTTTCTCCCCAATTGTCGACGTGGTCTTAGATTTTTGGAGTTCGCTGACTGTATTTATGAAGAAAAGTGAACATTTTTTATGTGGAAATATCAGGTACCTGTTCTGAGCGTTCTTGTTCTGATTTTGTAGTAACGCTCTCTCGTACTTGTCCTGCCAGGTCTGGTTGTTGGCCTCCATGCGAGCTCGTAGCTCAATAGTTTCCAGCCTCAGATGCCTGTTCTCTTCCTCCAAACTGTTCAAAGATGACACGTAGCTGTCTCTAAGACTCGCCAGCTCTCCGTCCCGCTTCTGACAGACAAACAAAGAGAAAAAGGCATGCAAAACAGAAACAAGAAATACAAATGAAAACAATCTGACTTGCATCATAAATTCATCCTTCAGTTGGTAAAAAGTAACAAAATCTATGGTTACAAGGCAAGGCACTGTTAAAAGTTAAAAATGTCAAATTACTAGCCACAAGACACAGTCAGACACAACTGGGTTCAAACATTGTCCATGCAAAGTTAAAAAGCATCTAATCACTCATTAACTCTTTAAATAAAAATCATATTTCTATTAAATAACATGCAGTTCTTGAAATTTCTGAAATCATGGAGTTTTAATGAATTATGGTTAATTAATTTAATGTATTGACACTTTCTTTTCTGTTAATGAAATAAGCTGATTGAAAATAAGCAGAGTTTTCATTATAATAGCAGAAATCATGTGGCCTTCGAGTCAAAAAGGTTAATGCAGATGCTGTTAATATAGCCCTGAACACTATTTAAATGAACACAATTAAAGGAAAATGAAAGTTTACTGAGCAAAGGATGGAAACCTTAGGTGATTTTGACTCGACTCTCTCAAGAAGATCATTCAAATGCTGATTCTCAAGCTTTAGAGTTTCAAGCTGGACCTGTGTCACCTACAAAAACCAACATAACAGCACAATCAGTTTATTCATGATACAACAAACCAGGTTTTCTAATTGGGTGATAAATGGCAGGTTTTTGTTTTTGATGCCTAATCTAATCTGCCTAATCTGGACAGGTTGCAAGTGTGTTTTGGTGAACCTTGAGTTCTGATGCCCGCCGCTCTGCTCGCTCCACTTCTGCCCGTAACTGACGCTCGATACTGGAGGCGGAACCAGTGAGTGTGGCAATGGTGATGTCACGCTGATGAAGTTCGCTGGTTAACTGAGACACCTCCTTCCTCATTCCCTCCAACTCCCCACATCGAGTCTGTTCAGCCCTCTCAAGCTCTGCACGTAACTACAGACACAAAGAGTCACATTTAACTAAATATGGTCATCAGTAATTTGTACATATAAATAAATCGAATAATTCCTCTCATTAATAAAACTGCTCAACTGCACACTGATAATACCTCAAACTGTAAAAAATGTATTGCTTATTGTGCATACATGTTTGATTTCAGCTGTACAGCAACTGTGTTCCTCCTCCATCTGTTTCCACTCATTTTCTCGTCTGCTCATCTCTGCTTTATGCTTTCTCATGCTCTCCAACCTGACAAAACAAAATTGAGTTCAAGGTTTTTATTCCGGAATAAGCTTTCTATTGTTAGTTGTTGCTGCTGTCATAAAGAGTCTTTTGGAAAACGTCTCACTTGTCTCGAAGTCTGATGACCTCAGCTTTCAGGTGATTCTCACAAGTCTGGGAACTGTTCAACTTGGCTGTGACTTTCTCCAGCTCTTGTCTAAGGGAGGCCAAGTTTGGAGATGAACCGTGTGGTGCTAAACATTCCTCTAGAGACCTATACAAAGAGATAAGTGATTTGTAAAGCATGGTTGCACAATGAGATTGATTGATACTGTTGTTAAATGATAAATATTACAATAATATTTCTGTGTATGCAAGCACAGAATATTGAAAGGCAGATGATAATATACCTAATGACTTGTATTTTTGCTTGCAGAGTTTGGTTAAGTCGGATCACTTCCTGCCGTAACTGCTGCTGCTGGATTCCTGTGCTACGTACAAACTGATCCTGAGCATCCAGTGTAGCCTTCAGCTCCTCTCGCTCTTCACTCAAAACCTGCAGAGAACAACGTTGCCATTATTCAAACAATCACATATTTGATATAAAATAGCATTTTGTGCTTTGCTCAGCTATTAAACCAGGGGCCAGCTGCATAAACACAGCCACTATGTTAAGACTGTCAACTAGCAGTTAGCCAAAAGATAATCAGTCTTACTTTTCTGACTGAAATTGGGCCAATCTACATTTTTGTAACTGACTTTAAATAGTTTTGACCAGTCTAGAAGAAAACAAATTACATGGCTAACTTTTTAAGACTAGTCTAAGCAGTTTTGTAAAAGATTTGTTTTGTAAAAACATGAAAATGAATAAATAATGACAGAATTTCAATTTTTGCGTGAACTAACCCTTTTAAGAAGGAACTCCCCAGGAAGATATGAAGGCAACATATACCTCCTCTTCCTTTTGTTTCTCACACTCCACACCACACACTAATGTCCATCTCTACCTCTACTATTTTTTGTGGATCTGAATCTACCTGTCCCCGTACATGAGCTGCAGCGGGGCAGCTGACCTGATGTTCCTGGATAGAGTCTCCCAGCTCATCCTGTAGCAGCCGAAGTCTCTCCAGTTCCAGTTCTTGAGTATGTAGGCTGTCCTGAGCCCTCTGTAGCTGAGAGCGCAGCCGCTGCAGTTCCGCCTGCTCCTGTGTCCGACCTACACCCTGAGTCTGACACGCAAAATTTCACACATACTAATATTACAACACACCTTTACTAATCCTTGAAAGGCTCATAACTCACTTGTAAAACTTGTACCAGCACCTTCAACCAAAACACACCATATTAAAATATCATGCTTGATTCAGTTTTTAAACCTGGAATAAAACACTGTTAAAGGTGCAGTAAGTAATTTTGACAGAAAGTGGCTGAAATGGGTACTGCAGTCCAAAATCAAAATATTGAAGAGCGTTGTTTCTTCCACCTCCCCTCCTAAGGCTGATGATGCACGGGGCAACTTTTTGAGCAATTCTGCTGGGAAACTTTTTTTGAGCAATGTTGCTTGGGCACTGTCCCATTGAGAATGGGTAACAAATTTCTATATGGATACTTTAGATCGGCCGTGGGCCCTGTGTCTCACCTGGTTGCCCGTTGACACCAACATTAGCCAAAGTTGCCCAGCAACATTAATCAAAAAATTTGCCCAGTGTATCATCAGCCTTGACTCCACATTCCAACACAGAACACACACTTTCAAAGCTGAATAACTGGCTGGTATTTTTATGCTTTAGTACAGTCAAAAATTTGCTTACAGCATATTTAACCATGTAAAGCCTACGGCGTCATATCTGATTTATAAGGCTTAGAAATTGTCAGCCAAAAATTTGCAGAACAACCTGTTGTACACAATCTAATAATTAGTTTAAACTTTTTTAGCAAGTATAAACTTCTCCCTTCAGGTTGTGGTACATGTGTCTTTTGGCTTTAATCTTTAATGATTTTTATAAAGTAAACTTAAGAATAACTTAAGTATATAAACTTGTATTTTGTTAGTAATATTTTAATAAAAACACTTACTGGACTGAAGCATCTCAGGTTAACTAGATTATCCATAATTTTTTTTTTCTTTTTAGAAAAATCACGTTAACATTTGATTATCAAATTTATAATACATCAGGCTTTTGAGACATTTATTTGTACATCTCTCAGTCACTAGTGTATTGCATTATACGTAAAACTGCAGAGCTTTGCTCATAAAACTAAGAGTTTAAATATCGCCTTACTAAAACATATTATTAAAAGATATAGTTTGATAACTGATATTTACATGCATTTTATCCAAGTAGTCTGTTTTACTGTTATAAACATTTTACTGATTTACATTACAAGCTGTCAGAATTTCATTTTAGATGCTGGCCATATAAATATCAGTACATACTAAATTGCATATATTTAACTCAGTTTGCACTTAAAACTTAGAAAATAAAACATAGGGCCCCATTGCTAAATCAAACACAAATTCACCCTTCACATTATCCTACAACACACACAGAACATTGTTGTTGTTTTTTTTTTGTTGTTGTTGTTGTTGTTTTGTTGTTGTTGTTTTTTTAATCTACAACACACAGTGATACAAGTGATAATATTCCAAGCTACAACATATTAAAATAATAAATTCATTAACACCAGATATATTATGTCAAAGCAAAACAGGTTTTCTTTGGGCTAAAATTCAGCCCATCTGGCCCACATTTCCCCATAAATGTTTTGCTGGAGTTAGGGCCATTAAACAAACAATAATAGATATTTTTGAATATACTGCAAATGCATTTAACAATACTATTATTCCATTATATTGCAGGCTTTTAATTACCGAATTAATATGTTACTTTACAGTTTATTAGAACTATTAAATTCTTTTATGTAGTTGCCCTATGAAAAGCTATACTGTAATCCATAAATCTAAAGTTAACCATAGCAGCCTATTAGTAAGATCATGAATCAGGCAAAACCCATGTTCCCCATTACCATGGTTTTACGGTTTCTATAACAGCAACAACAAAATTTATAATAACAACAATAATGATAATAAACTAACAGAAAAAAAAAATATTGTTTGTAATGAAAAACATCTTTAAAACATAAAACAAACTCTATAAAAATGACGTTTTGCCCTTATAGTACCCAATATTTAATATTAGTAGTTTATAATAATAAGTGACATTAATGATAATGATTACACTTTATTTTAAGGTGTCCTTGTTACAGTGTTATTATACATATAAGTACTGAGTAATATTAATTAACTACATGTACTTACTATATGGTTAGGATTTGGGTTCGACTTAGGGTTACTTGCATGTAATTTTGCATAATTAATTGTCATTATAATAGCAATAACAATAAAAATGAAAAAAATACAACATAAAAAAAACTTTAGTAACTGATAATGACCATAATGCCATATTTCTACAGCTTTAGTAACTGTATGGTGAATAGGGGTGGTGAACTGTGGGTTGATTGAAATGCTTGTATTTTCCATTGGGTACAGTTTACATCAAGACTTCAGTTTACATGAAGCTATTTAATCTTGTTTCAGATAGCATCCCTTTATGTTCCCATATAACGGTGTGCGTGTTGCGAGTCGAATTCAAATATACCAAGTGATTGGTTATCAATTTAATAGAGGGGCGAGATCGGCGAAAGCGTCGGGCAGCACTGTAGTTTGTCAGCACTGTCCGGTCTGGTCCAGCTGCTCTCTCACGCTGCGCAGTTTTCATTACATGGCTTTTGTTGTTTGTTTCCCATGTGCTACAATAAAGCCGAGGCGATTAAAAATACCGTCAACTGTAGTTTAAACAAGTACAAAGACATTTTATTGCTCACAACTTTTTAAGAGAAATACTGCAGACACTTGAAAAGGATGAGAAATATGAGCGGTGGTGTGGAGTTTTGGCCCTAGGGCTTCAGCCCTGCCTAGCCCTTGTGTTAATCCGGCCCTGAATATGAGCTCCATATTGTCTTATATCATTCTACATGAACCATACAAGCCTGATCATAACACTTTTTGATTTGATTTTGAAAAACAAAGTCTTAATAATACACACACACACACACATTATATATATATATATATATATATATATATATATATATATATATATATATATATAGATATATACACACACACACACACACACACACAACTGAATTAATTATTATATTGTATGTTATGCTTGTAAATTTTCTAATTAGTGCCACCTGGATGAGAGCAAACTGTTCAGCCAGGTTCTTCCTCTGTTCCTCCAGTGAAGTCACTTGTTTCTGATACTGCAGTCTTTGCTGTTCCCACTCAGCTGAATGCTGACGGAACTCCTGCATTCACAAAAATAGATGCTCAATGAACTTCATTTAATTTTTTAACTTAAATTATAAATCAATACTATATAAACAAAAATAATGTCCATTTTATATTTAGCCAGTCTCTGTACCTCCAACTTGCTTTTGAGGTGGGACAGCTCAGTCCTGTCCTCCTCTCTGCTCAGAGCTCCTTCTCGTGCCTCCTTCAGATGCTTACGCTGGAGCTTTTCATAGCTGTGTTTCAATTTAGACAACTGTTGAAAGGAGTTAGTTGTTAACTATATTGATAAAAAGATGTTGTAGTGAAAGGAACTAAATCATGTCATACAGTGTGTTGGAGTGTAACAATAATATATACAGCACTGCTACTAAGACAAAAGCTGATCGTACTTCATCTTTTACATACTGCAGCTGTTCTTCATACTTCACAACCAGCTCTTGTTTTCCAGCTTGCATCTCATCTAGCTGTTTCCCCAGCACGCGGATCTGGAGAACATAAGATCATGCTTATCAGAGCCAGTGTGAACTGCAGCTCAAATCTGACACCTAGTGGAGTGTGATCTACTTACAACATGGACAGTGACTTTATTATATAACGCACAATGCAGTCAACACGCATGTATATGGGGATCCAAAAGTCTGGGACCAGTAACCAAAATGCTTTTATTTTTTTCTGAAATAAAACATTTTCCATAACAATCATATTATTAGTTTAATAATTTGAATGCAAAATCAAATTTAAAAATGAATATTTTCTTTGTTTATTTTAAAATTTGATATTAAAACATACATTACATACAATACATGATCTCAGACTTTTGGACCAATGGAGCAATCAAATTTTAATAATATTAGTAATATATGATATAATATTACTGAATTTAATATAATTTCATATTTATGCAACATTAAATGCTAAGTATCTGCATTTGAATCTAATGCACTCTACTTAATCTAACAAAACCAAAACAAAGAGAATAATACCTTTAATAATTAAATTAAAAATCAAAACATGTTACAATAAAATACTGCTTTCCCCTATATTACAGTAACGATGTCATGATCAACATGATATATAATCATAAGTTTCTTGATTTTAGATTTTTCAAAATCTTTGTTTATTTTAAAGTTAGATGGTAAAGCACATAGTGTCAGCATGATATTAGAATAATTAGGAATAATTACAATTACATTTTAGACCCATTAAATAATAATAATATTATAATATAATTTGGCCATTTAATATTATTATGTTGAATTAAGCAAGCATTTGCATTTCAATCTAATATATTCAGTAAGTTATTCTGATATTTGTCATGTCTAGTTGCCCTAACAAAATGAAAACAATACCTTTAAAATATTAAAAAATAAAATAATATAAACATTATATCAGAATACTGTCTGTCCCTATATTATTCACTGTATTATTGTAATAATGTCAAGATCTTGATATGTAATCACAGAAACTTACACAAGAAATATTGATGTAGCAATCAAAACAATCAACGTGGCTCACCTATCTAATATGTCACATAGTTAATGCTTATAATAATGCTCAAACAGAAGCATTCAGTCTAGTCTAGTCTAGTCATGCAGGAAGACCCACGCCTTCATGCAGTTCACCTGCTGTAGCCCCTTTTTCCACTACCAACTTCAACATTTGGAAACCACCATCCTGGAGCTCCAGCAGGGACATTATCACCCCTCTCACCCCAAGCGTCTACCAGGGGTGAAGGCAGAGCACATGACGTATGTGATTTTTCTGAGCCATTATATTTAAGAAAGATCTTACCATGGAAAGTGTAACACAAAACCATCAAAATCAGTTTAGTCCTTCAGAAGATTCTGTGGCCTTATATTACATTTAATTGTATGGAACGTGCTTTGTCTCATTTACTACATTATTAATAACGGATCAGACAACGGAAAGTTGCTTTATAACTTTCAAGACTAGACAAGAGCCGATACAATACCTCTGAGCTCCTCTTGTCGAGCAGAGCTCTGGCTGACTGGAGTTCCTCCTGCGTATTCTGCAGACGCAGATTCATGGCTCGAACCTCAGCCTCCCATTCACGCCGCTTGTGCCCCACCATGATGTCAATCTGCCGCATGAGCTCCTGTAATTCCGGCTCACAGGATGACAGGACAGAGCTGTGTAGATGAACACAACATACAAATAGTGGATGCTGTATGCCTACATACAGTGGGTATAGAAAGGAATCACCCCCATTTAAAATAATCACATTTTGTTGCTTTACAGCCAGAAATGAAGACAGACACAATTTTTGTTTTATCAAGCTGTATTTACTCAGTGCAACTTATAACATCCAAGTGAAAGATATAACACAAACATATAAAAATATATGGGAAAAAGTTGTGGACAGGCACAAGTCAGATGAATCAACAGATGAGACTAAAATTGAATTATTTGGCCTCAACACCAAACAATATGGGGTGGTTCTTTTCTATAACCACTGTACATACAAATGTATAACACAAGTCACTTTTTTTAACTATGTACCTGACATCATGATCACGGAGCGTGCTCAGAAATTCCTCCATTATTTCTCAGTGATCTTCCTTGTACATCCTTATTACAAAAGATCAAAATCTGGCCTGCATGCCTAAGAAAAAGAAAGCAAATTCATTAGCGGAGATGATGGATGTAAACAACAGAATCACATTTAGCACTGAGTCTGCATTAAAGTTAGTTACCAAGGGAAACTGTAACGTTATACAAATAATTTACCAGTGGTGTGCTCTGAGAGAATTAAGTTGATATTTCAAGTTGTCCCTGACATACTAAGATTTCAGCCTTTCGGGAATCAGGTATAACAGTATTTCATTGGTAAAATATGTTAACATGAAACAGAATGGGTGTTCTAATAATAAACTAACTTACGTTAGATACTACGTGGTTAGCTATTATTAGAAGCTGAATATAATATGATATAATTACGTAGATAAGTGACATTTTTCGGTGTTTTGCACATTAGATTTGTTACTAATAAATCACTACTTGGCTAACATTAGCCTGTTAGCGTGGAGAAATAGTTCGCGCATTGTCTTAACGTTACTTTTACTGTGTTTTTGCACAGAATATACTCTACGATCTTTGAACTCGAGGTAAATTTGTGTTAAAGTTTATTTTCTGAAAATACAAATCTCACTTACAATTTCTGGGACACTTGACATCTTGTTTGTCAGCTGGGGTTGTAGGGGTGACAGAAATGCAACAGTTGAACGCGCACAACCAAGAACAACAACACGAGAGAACAGCCACTCTGCCCGCGCTTCCGCGGAGTGTCACGTGTTTAACAGAAAGGATTCTCATTGGACACGTTTGTACAGTAATGCAACATTGCTGGATACGTTTGCTTGTCATTTAAATTATCTATTGCTAAAATACCTTTAATATCCCAATTCCTTCCTAATTTGATGATACATTCTTTAAGTTTTTTTTTCATTCTTCCTTATATTTCCTACAGTTTAATAGAACACAAATTTCACATTTATCTTTAATCATAAGAAATAATGTATTATTAAGTCTTGTGTATTCTAACCCTATGTATGTATGATTTCTTCTATTCTGTTTTTACTAGTAATTGTTTTAACTTTAATTATTTTCTGAATTATGCAATATTCTCAAATTTTACAAAATCTTGTCCCAAATCTTTTGCCAGTGATTATCAATGACAATGAGCTTTTAATTAATGGTTTTCCTTAATTTTTTTCCAAGGGAAATCTCTATTGTGTAATTCTGATTTATTTATTTTATTTTTATTTTATTTTTTTGTGGCGCCCCTATGAAAACCTCCTGGCTTTCCCAAATGCAGTATGTCCATTTCCTTAATCTTTAGATCCATCAGTATACATTTCTAAATATCCATAATAGTTTTTATTTATGTATTCTCATACCAGATATCGTCATTTGCATTCTCTAACCATTCCCTTTTCTTTTCAATTTTGCTTGTAATTTGGGATAGTGTGGTGCATTTAAATGCTCTATATAACTTATAGAATATAACAGACTATATTTAGTTGTCCCACAAGCAAACGATTTTTATTAGTTTATGTGTTTTGCGCACTTTCATGAGCCATTTTGCTTGCACGAACCCTATTTACTAATCCTATTAATGCGGTATATACATTTGGTTTTAAAGATTAAAGATCAACAGTACATAACTGGTCTTTCTGCCTACGCCGGTGACAAGAGTAGCAGCTGTATAAACACTCTACATTATCGCAAAGGACTGTGGGTAATTTATTCGACCGTCCATGAGGTGCTGATGATGACATATGATGGATTAGCAGAGTAACGTGTACTTTAGTAGAAAATGCAAGAGCTTTAAAACACGATTAGGTTACAACAAATAGATAATGCACTTCAACTTTAATAATACATGACTGTTTATAAATACACGTGTTTTTGGTAAGATAGTTAGCTAACTAGTTATGGATACAAAGTATGCTGAGTTTACCGTAAGTTATATATGTACATAATTGTCATAATATAACTAATTAAATAGGTATTTTATATTTCTCGTCTACATACATTCTGAACTGAATTCAGTGTGGAAGTGCTCAACAAATGCAATTTAATTTTGCAATATTGAATGAGGCTCATAAGAAGCGTTCATTGTTGTTTTGATGTGGCTCAGCAGAGCAAATTTTATATGCGTAGGTATAGCAACAAAATTTTGTGTGAAACAGTAAGCGACGGTGTGTAGTTAAGGTTGTATAGTCTCAGGTCGCAATATTTGTTGCACGAGGCTCGTTGGTCTAGGGGTATGATTCTCGCTTCGGGTGCGAGAGGTCCCGGGTTCAAATCCCGGACGAGCCCGCTATTTTTTTGTTTATTTATTTTTTATATGATCCGTTAACTCCTAGTAATAAAATAGAACATCTACCCTAGCGGGTTTACCGGTGAAAACGACGAAGTGTTTACGCAAAATAGAAAGTAACATTGCGTATGTAACGTTACGTAGTAACACCGGCCCTGACTGACGTGTGTAACTTCGATTCCTATGCAGAGAACTAACAATATGTGCATCTAACGGCAACTAATACATTTGTTAATAAGACTAACCTCGACAAAATATCATAATTAAAAGACTTTTTTTTCTTCGAGGAAGTGACGTGACAGTATTGCACTAAGCTTTTTATGACATGAATACGATCTATTCTGCAAGCGGCTCGTTGGTCTAGGGGTATGATTCTCGCTTTGGGTGCGAGAGGTCCCGGGTTCAAATCCCGGACGAGCCCGTAGTTTTTGTTTTTGACATTTTTGCGAGATAATATGTTAATAGTTCTTGATTATTATTGTGCTATATATAAGTTTATATACTAGCATACTAGCAAAATCCAACAATTATCTAAGAACACTGACTGCTCAAGAAGACTAGTCAAGTCATATTGGATGTAGCCTAATTGTAATATCACAAAATAAAAAATTTACATATTTAGGATGAGAAAAAAGCAAAGCTTTTTACAAAAAAAATACTAACATAGAAAACTGTTAAAACAAGTGCTTTCCATTATTCCAGAATAACCTATAATACTTTATGAATAACCTATTCATATTATGATGTCCTCCTCTCTAAGTTTAAGACACTATGTACCTAAAAACATACAATGTACTGATCAGTATTTTTCCCCTTTTCTTCTCTGCCTCTGACCTTTCTCTGTCCTGAGATCCAAACTGTCTTCCCATATCCAGCACTGTGTTGACATGAACCCTCAGCAGGATAAAGGTTTAATCATCTTTAAACATGGAATTTCTGCACTCACAGGAATTCATAAATATTTCCGTTAATGACATGGAAATACATTGATTTCTCAATAACTAGTGAGATTTGCTTTGTGTGGCAATGGGGCGGAGAAGGGCATGCATCACCTCCCCCATGACTCCACAGCCACTTTAAAACACGCAGCGGCGGTTATTCGGACTGACAGTTTGCTCTTATTCACACACCCCACTAATTCTCAGTCAGACGAGTTCATCTCCTGACAAATATCTGCAACAGTCCACACAGAGAACTGGATTAGGAGTCATTCTACTGTAAGTATATTTCTTGATTTCTTTCCTTTAAAACCCAGGTTGATTTACATTCATTTTTGTTTGTGTTTTTTTGTATGTGTTACAAAGCAAACAATAGTTTCTTAATAAGTATTTTGTTGTTGTCCAGTAAGGTATCCAAACATCAAAACAAGATAGATTTACATTAGAAACAAAACTGTATAAGATACTGTAAAATTTTATAAACCTTGAAAACTATTCTAATACAACTCTAGTTTTCTTCTTACCTCATTCTCAAAAGTTTTTCCTTGCTGAAAGTGTAAGTCTAAATAATTTAGAGAGGTTTAAGCTTAAAAAACCTGTTTAAGTTTCTGAAACACCATATTTATATGCACTATTGCTTCTAATGTACCTTTGTTTACTGGTTTTTAGATGTTAGGATGTTTAGTGGAGAAAAATAATAATTAATTGAGTGATTTTTGCAGTGTGCTGGTTAACATGATATAGAAAGGACACACTGTTCAAATGGTTTGAAGTCAAGTTATTGTTTGACTAAGAATGTTTCTCATATAATCTTTTACCTGACCATCGCCAACAAGACAGCAAAATTAACTAAACATATAATATTATGTAAGAGTAGTCTTTGTTTTGGAATATTCTATAAATTGTATATTGTATTGGCGAAGTGAAATTGTAGATGTTCTCATGGTTGCAGAAACCAAAGATCTTGTCATGCAGTATTGTTTTGTCTGCATTAGTAATCAGAATGGGGTCAGAGGTCAACACTCAGAGGTCATATTCTAGACTAACAGGTGGTCTGCAGCATTAGAGTAGAATTCTATAAGGATGAATGGTCAGTGGGGGTCTACTGGGCAATGGCTTTGCCATCTGCTTCAAGATTTGTCACTTTACTGTGCTTAAAGGGATAGTTCACACAAATCTGAAAATTCTGTCATCATTTACTCATTTTGTTACCAAGCTGTATGCATTTTTTTCTAATGCAGAAATATATTCAATATATATATATATATATATATATATATATATGTATATATATATATATATATATATATATATATAGAAAGTTGCGGTCCAAACCAAACCATATAATATCCCCATTTGACTTCCAAGAAAATAATACAGGTTTGAAATGACATGGATGTGTGTAAATAATGACAGAATTTTTTTTTTACTACATGTATGGATTACGTTTGAAAGTCTCCCCCCCACCCCTTGTTTTTACAGAGTACACTAAACAATTTCCAGAAGACTAAACGACACCATCATCAGATCAAACAACAGTTCCAGTGTTCAGCCATGGTGTTGTTTGAGGATCAAGAATGTGGGGTCTGTTACCTGCGTTACTCCCGCATCGACCGCGTTCCCAGAACTCTCCACTGCAACCACACATTCTGCACCACCTGTCTGGAGACAATGGGGCTGCAGTCCAGCGGCCTGCGCACCATTCGCTGTCCCCTCTGTCGCCAGGTGACTTGTGTGGACCGTGGGCTCAGCTTGCAGGAGGCTCTGTTTGTCAATAGCCAAGTGTGGGACAACATTTGCGATGAGCAAGAGGAGGAAGAGGACGAGAGAGAGCAGGAAAAAGAGGAAGAGGGGAAAAACACTAATATGCAGGTGCTGCCCTCATCACAGGCTGAATGGTGAGTGAGTCACTGAAATGACAAATTGATGTGTAATTGTATTCAAAAATACATTTAAAATGCAATTCATACATACAATGACTACTTTGATGAGTGTTTTTAATTACTGAATTAAACAGGTTTTTTTTTTTTTTAGGGATATTAAGTCAAAAAATGTCAGGGGGATACAACTGTCCTGATGATATAATTAAGAAAAAGCCTTATTACTGTATGAACTTCTCAAAAAGAAAATATTATTATGTAGTCTGGCATAATCTATGATTCTAATAGAAAAAAAGCAGTGAAGCAGTTTTAATAAAATATTATTCTTATTATTATTTGAAACATTTTTGCTGCAAAAATAAGAAAAAAAATCATAAAAATAATATAAATATAATATATAATAGAATAGACCCCTAATAACTGTGTGTCAAAGTCAATACACCTCTTAAAAAAATAATTTGACTGTTTTATGACATGTCAAGGCTAGTTCTGGGTGCAAAATGTCATGTGGTGCGACTCACCCCAAAAATATAATGATATTTGTACAAATATTTTTTATTTTTCCTTAAAAAAAATGTAAAGAATAAGATGTTTACACACACGTATTCATTGAAAATATGTTATTCCTTTTTAACTTGGTAACACCACATGACATTTTTAGAGTCATTACATGTAAACTTTTGCTGAAAATGGAACTTGGTGTATTTGTTTTAAACTAGATTTATAAAATGTTTTTAATTGTCCTCATATTCTTATTTTTCATTGACCGTAGTACCTCAGTGACTGGTGACTAATGTGTAACATGCAACCAGATGCTAAAATTAATTTACAGAGCCAAGTGAGCTTTTTGAATCAGCAACCTCCATATCACCTGATTCAGTTTATAAGTAGCCAGAATACTAGCAGAAAATGTACACCCGTTGTCACGTCTGATTTTGTTAGTAGAGCATTTGGTCTCAAATCCCTCAAATTTTTATACTTAAAGAGAAACCTCAGAGTGTCTGAAATAGTAGCTAGAATATACGGATGAATGCATTTGTGTTCCCATTCATATACCTAACTTCCTCTTGTCTCTGGTTTTAGTCCAGTGCGAAAACAATACAGACCCAAACTCAGACTCCCGTCTTTCCTGAAGAAAATGAGTTTTTCCAGGCACCCCGAAGAGAGGATTGTTCCCACCTGCAATGTGTAAGTCTTCATCCTACTGTAATGATCGACAGCTCAGTTGAAACAAAATGTAACAACATACTGTATAGGTAAGTAAATGATGACACAATTGTCAATTTTGTGTGACTTTAATAAAGAGAATTAGTCAGGGATCGTAAATCTGTCATATTAACACAAAAATACTGGATGATGATTTTTAACATTATTGTGACAGCTGTGTTCATCAAAAGTAAGAATAAAGGAAACAATAGAATATTAGCAGTTTTACTTATTTTTACCTTTGTCTCTCAACACAGAGAAATGATGTCATGGAGAAGGATTTCATCAGAAGAGATTTTTTGAAGGGCAACAGACACCATAAACAAATGATTAGCAATACAAACAATAGACTTTCACCCGCTTTTTGCTTCGGTCATATGCTAATTATGCCTGGCGTACTGAAAAAGCGGGAGCAACAGTCAGTCCTGGACAAGGTTGTTTAAACAAATTCAAACCCCTCCATGTGCTTCTGCGACTACATTTTCCACTTGAATAGCCACAAGTCCGAATCCTGCTCCTCCATCTGAGGGGAACTTCTCATTAGATATTCCACCCTTAATCCGTCCCAGCTGCTGAGGCCGGATTTGTTTCAGCTGTCCCGAGAGACAGAGGGTCCCAGATGCGAAACAAGACTTTCAGAGCAGATGGCATCTTGTGAAAGATTCAGATCACCCCCACTTCTCTAATAGACTCTTTTAAGTTATTTTAAGCTTTGTTATTTATATAACTTATAAATTATTGTAAATTAAAAATTCTGATTGCTGGTGTCTTTTTAAATAGCACATCCTTACATCCTGTTTTACAAGACTATCTAGAGCAGAGGGGGTTCAAACTTTTGATATAAGGACCCCAAATATGACATTCCCCTTCTGAGGGACCTCTATTTCCAAAGAAAAAATAAAAAATAAACTTTTTTTAAAATATATTGTCATTGTCATTGTATTTGAAAAAGAATCAAATAAATGCAATACCATGACTTTTACTAGTATTTTACTAGGAAAATGAAAAATTATATAAAATTAAATGCTGAAATGTTAATATTAAAAACATAAGTATATTCCATACTGTTTGTATATTCACTGCAGTGAGTCTGCAACTGACCAAAAACACAAAGAATGGAATCACTCAGCCGTGTCAATGGATTATACATGCTTTTCATTAAACATATGTCATCTTTCATGTATAATTTCGGAAAAGAGTTTGGGTTTACCAAAGTATCTTATATTACATTGGCAAATACAGAGTCTTTACATACACACCTGCATGTGCTGTTTTCTGAGAAAAACTTTTAAAATGTTGTCATTATAAAAGGTACAGAAATAAACATTTGCTAAACTCAAGCAATATAGAACTGCAATACTGTAAATGATATAATAATAAACTGAAAAAAAAAAAAAAAACATTTAAAGAGAATTCTTGACGTGAATTCTTGGAATGGAAACAATATGACAGGCTTGCATTTATGTTTTCTCAGAAGCCTTCATGAGCAGATAACTCAACCAAAACAAAGATATAAAGCGATTATATAGCTATGTTATTATGTTTCACAACGGATTCTTCTACAGAAATCAGCATGTGCTATAAAATGACTATCCATGAGTCAATTCACCAGTCTCTGTGATTATCATATACTGTAGATAATGTAGGTCAAACAGATAACTGCTGATTTATGATTCTCACCGATGGTTGTTCAGAAGCCAAACAGAAAATTTACTCACAGTTTCAGTAAAGAGTGTGAACTAGTTTCACCTACACCTATACAAACCTGTTTTGAGAGATATACTGGATTAAGCTTTGACCTGTTTTGGCAAGTCTTCCAAAGCTTTCACGTGTAAAATTATACTGCTTTATTTGATAGTTATAACTTAAAGCTGTTTCCTGAGGTTTGCAATCTTTTAAGGCAACCTAATAAATGCTAACATCCTTTATAGATGTGATAGTTTTCATTCAAAGTCAAGAGATTGCACTATGAAAACAACTAAGATATATATATATATATATATAAATATGTGTGTGTGTGTGTGTGTGTGTGTGTGTGTGTGTGTGACCCTGGACCAGTCGCTGGGGTATATTTGGAGCAATAGCCAAAAATACATTGTATGGGTCAAAATTTTTGATTTTTCTTTTATGCCAAAAAATCATTAGGATATTAAGTAAAGATCATGTTTCATGAAGATATGTTAAAAATTTCCTACTGTAAATATATTAAAACTTAATTTTTGATTAGTAATATGCATTGCTAAGAACTTCATTTGGAAAACTTTAAAGGCGATATTCTCAGTATTTTTTTTTTTTTTTTTGGCACCTTTAGATTCCAGATTTTCAAATAGTTGTATCGCGGCCAAATATTGTCCTATCATAACAAACCATACATCAATGGAAATCTTATTTATTCAGCTTCCAGATGTTGTATAAATCTCAGTTTTGTAAAATTGACCCTTACGAATGGTTTTGTGGTCCATGGTCACACACACACACACACACACACACACACACACATATAATTTTAAAATCCCATATGCTCACTAAGGCTGCATTTATTTTATCAAATATACAGTAAAAACAGTAATTTTGTAAAATACTATTACGTTTTAAAAATACCTAATTTCTATTTAATGCATTTTAAAATGTAATTTATTCCTGTGATGGCAAAGCTGAATTTTCAGCAGCCATTACTCCAGACTTCAGTGTCACATGATCCTTCAGAAATCATTCTAATATGGAATAATTCTATTTTTAAATTATATGGATTATTTAAATTATATTAACATTATAATCACCATATTTCTATCTAAAATTGTATAATTCTGTTAGATTACATTTAAATTGTAACATTTCACAGTATTACTGTTTTATTGCAGGATGTTTTTCATAAAATAAATGCTGATCATAAGAAACTAAAATATATTTTACAAAATATTCTTATTCTAAACTGTGACCAGTTATGCATGAGAAAAGAATAAGAAAAATGAGAATGGTCAGTATTCATTTTTTGGTAATAAGACACTTTTATTGATTTTACTGATTTGGACCGACATGCTAGATTTCTATACAGTGTGAATGGTAAAGCTAGCTCTGAATCAATCAGGCTGGCTCCACTGAGCTAAAACATATACACAGGGAATGGTTGCACCCTCAAAAGCATAACTCATTTACACACAGACATTCACCCAAGGCTGATGTAGCGTTGTGTCAATCACAATGACTACCGGTAGTACAGGTACACTGATGATATGGTTCCATACACGGGGTGTATCTGCACCCCATTAAATTCAAATGAGAACCTCTTTTCAGAAGATAATAAGTGAAGAAAACAAAATGTAAACAAAAACAATAAATACCCCCATCCAGCTTAAGTTAAGTGACATCTTTCTGAACCTCTCTGTGATGTGAGAAAGCACTGGCACAGGTAAATCTGCTTTTACGTTTTCCAAACTATCCAATCAATTACAGTGTAGTTCACCTTCCATTCCAACCAGTGGCGTAGCAAGTCAGCCCCAGGCCCATATTCAAAGAAATTTGTATGGGCCACCCAATAATCGCAGCTTTGTGCTTTGTTACTACAAAGTCTCAGCCTTCTGTCAATTTTATGATAAAATACAAACAATAAATGTGTTTTTACGCTCTTTAATTTGTAGTGAGATAAATCGCCTCAGTTCAAGCGGCATATGAATCCACAATATTTTCCTCTTTAATATTTGCAGCACCAAATAATGAATATTTGAATGGATGCATGAAAAAAATCAGAACAACTTAATACAAACGAATGTCTCATGAAGTCGATCAATCAGAGTTTTAAAAAAACATCAATAAGTCTACATTTTCACATTAACTTCACGCAATATAATGATTTTATTATCGTATTTTTGACTTTATTCTTAAAATAATA